>NC_071551.1:1651580-1939068 GCF_026979565.1 Vidua chalybeata
GGATGGATGGATGGATGGATGGATGATGGATGATGGATGTGGAGACCTTGGAGCTGGTCACTTCCCGTGTCTGCAGGGAAGCTGGAGAGGGAATGTTCCTCAGGAAGTGGAGTAGGAGGACGAGCAGGAATGGGTCACACTGAAAGAGGCGTAATTTGGGTGGAATTTGGGAAGAAATTCCTCCTTGGGAAGGAGGTGGGGACCTGGCTCTGCTTCCCAGAAAAGCTGTGGCTGCCTCTGGATCCTTGGAATGTCCTAGGCCAGGCTGGATGGGGCTGGAGACACCTGGGACCAGGGGAGGTGTCCAGACATGGAACGGGATGGGCTCGACGGTCCCTCCAACCCAACCGGAACCAGTCCAAGATTCCAGGATCCCTTTCCCTGTCCCACGGTGCCACCTGAGGGGGGAATTCCTGGAGTTCCTGCAGGAAACCCCAGCTCCGGAGGGGTCAGCATTTCCTGGGACCGATGTGCTCGGACACAGCCTGGACACAGCTCAGGGACGTTTCCCTCCCTCCCTGTGAGCGGAATTCCCTTGGGATCTCCCCGGGGACCTCTGAACCCTCCCCTGGGGCGGTTCCTCGGCTCCCACCCCTGGTTTTTTTGGGATGAGCAGCGCGGCAGCTCCCGGTGCTCTATCGGCAGATCCCTGCTGCCACCGTGTGGATCCGGCCGGGAAGGTTCGGGAAAAGATTCCCTGCTTTTCCCCATTATCCCTCCGTCCGTCCATCCATCCATCCATCCATCCATCCATCCATCCATCCATCATCCATCCATCCATCCATCCATCCATCCATCCATCCATCCCTCCCTCCCTCCCTCGGATAATGGATGGGGATCCATGGATTGATGGAAGGATGATTTTATATAAAATTATATTTTCTCTATAGAAGATTTTTCTCTTTAAATTCTATTTTCTATAAAATGGTATTTTCTATTAAAATGACACCTCCAAAACTCCTCTGAGGAGGTTCCAATGGCCCTGGAGACTTGGGAATGCTGGGCTGGATGGAATGAGCAGCATTGGAACCTTGGATCCTCCTTCCTGGAGCCCTGGACCAGACAGGGAGAATTCCATGGAATCCTGAGCTCTTCCACCGGCCTCGTTTGGGGACCTGGATGAGACCCCAGCCCCTCCCAGCTCCTGGTGGGGATGAAAATCCTGGATGTCAAGGCTGGGGAATTCCAGGCAGCTCCAAGTGGGACCTGGAGCAGGGGGAGCTGGGATTGGGAAGGACCTGCTGGAATTGTCCCCCGCTCCCAAGGAAGGAATTGCCCTGGACTGGGAAGGACCCAACATCCGCAGGGCCGGTACTGGGAGGAGTTGTGGGATGAGCTCCCTCGGCCTTCCCGGTGTTTTACCCCCAGTTCCCACCAAGGAGCCATGGAGAGGCCTTGGGAAAGATGTCAGAGCTCCAGGAGTCCATGGGAATCTGCACCGGGATGTGGGGCTGGATCTGGCTGTGGAGGAGACCAGGACAATCCCGCACCTTCATTCCAGGTGATCCCAAATCCCTGCTTGCACCGGGGTGTGGGGCTGGATCTGGCTGTGGAGGAGACCAGGACAATCCCAACAATCCCTTCGTTCCTGGTGTTCCCAAACCCCTGCCTGCACTGGAATATGGAGCTGGATCCATCTTTGGAGAACACCGGGACAATCCCTTCATTCCAGGTGATCCCAAATCCCTGCTTGCACCGGGATGTGGGGCTGGATCTGTCTTTGGAAGAGACCGGGACAATCCCACACCTTCATTCCAGGTGATCCCAAATCCCTGCTTGCACCAGGATGTGGGGCTGGATTCATCTTTGAAGGACACCAGGAAAATCCTGCATCTTCATCCTGGACAATCCCGGGCCTTCATCCCAGGTGATGCCAAATCTTTGCCTCCACCGGGATGTGGAGCTGGATCTGGCTTTGGAGAACACCGGGACAATCCCTTCATTCCAGATGATCCCAAATCCTTGCCTGCACCAGGATCTGGGCATGGATGTGACTTTGGAGGACACTGGGACAATCCCATGTGTTCATTCCCGGTGATCCCAAATCTCCACCTGCCCTGAAATGTGGGGCTGGATCTGGCTCTGGAGGACACCAGGACAATCCCTTCATTCCAGGTGATCCCAAATCCCAGCCTGAACCAGGATCTGGGGCTGGATCTGGCTGTGGAGGAGACCAGGACAACCTGACTCCTTCATCCTGGACAATCCCATGTGTTCATTCCAGGTGATCCCAAATCTCCACCTGCCCTGAAATGGGCTGGATCCATCTTTGGAGGATAGTGGGAAAATCCCTTCATTCCAGGTGATCCCAAATCCCTGCCTGCACCAGGATCTGGAAGTTCAGGGAAAAAAGGGGAAACTGAGTTCATAGGGATAATTTCCATTGGAATTGGGGTCATTTCCATTGGAATTGAGTGTGGGAAGAGCTGGGGATGGATGTTCCTGGGATTTATAGGGAATATCCTTTCCTGGAATCCCCCCATGGAAAGAGGTGGGAATGGGATGGGATTTAAAGCCCTTCCAGCCCAAATATTTCTGGGATTGTGCTGAGGAACATCCCGGATGAGCATCCAGGCCAGGAGCTGGGAAGTTCAGGGCTCGAAAAACTGGGAATCTGAGACAATTGGGATAATTTCCATTGGAAATGGGATAATTACCATTGGAATTGGGACAATTTCCATTGGAATTGGGATGATTTCATTTGAATTGGGATTATTTCCACTGGAATTGGGATCATTTTCATTGGAATTGGGATTATTTTCATTGGAATAGTTTTCATTGGAATTGGGACAATTTCATTGGAATTGGGATTATTCCCACTTAAATTGGGATTATTTCCATTGGAATTTGGATTATTTCATTGGAATTGGGATAATTTCCTTTGGAATTTGGATTCCTTTGCAATTGAGAGGTGGAAAGGGCTGGGGGAGGGATGTTCCCGGGTTTTTTAGGGATTGCTCTCCCCTTGGAATCCCAAGGAATGCCTGGGGGCCGGAATTTGGGATTCCCTCATGCTCCAGGGCTTTCCAGGGCGTCAGAGCTGGATCCCAGGGAACCCCATGGGATGAGGAGAAATGGGAGAAATGATCCCATGGGAAAAGATTCCTTCGGTTACTCCAGGCTGTAAAGCTGCCCTGATCCCAGATTTCCCTTGGATTTTTCCAAAGGCTGCTGGAATTCCCACTTTTCCTTCTTGCTTTCCTCTCCCTGTCCTGCAGGAATTTGGGATGAAACCTGGACCGAGCTTTTCCTGTGGGGAAAAAACCCAGCACAGCCCGGATAAATCCCTAAAATTCCAATATCCCCCAAATGTGGCCTCTGGGAAACTCAAGAATCCCAATTTTCTTCTTTCCGAGGTGATTTTTCCAAAGGCTGCTGGAATTCCCACTTTTCCCTCCCCCTTTGGCATTCCCTGGACACGGAGCCACTCCCAGAGGGATCCAGCAGGATTCTTGTGCTTGGGATGAGCCCGGGGGAAGTTCAATGGAAAACCTCCAGGAAAATCTGGGAAAATCGGGAATAAATCCCATTTTTCCTTAAAAAATTCCAGGAATTCCTTTGAATTCCCAATTCTTTGGCTGCTCCTTGATCATTCTCTGAGCTCCCTTTTCCTTGGGAATTCCCATTCCTCGATTTCAACTTGATCTCAAAACCATGGAGTTTTTTCCATGCCTGCTTTGCCCCATTTGGATGAGGAGCACCGGGAATTAAAGGAATCCAGGATTCCTGGGAATGAAAATATGTTGGAAAACTGCATCCAGGTGGATCCCAGGGAGGAGCGAGAGGAGAATTCCCACTTTTCCCTGGATGTTCCCTCATTCCCAAAATGCTTTTTGGTGGCTGAGAGGGAGAAGGAGCAGAAATTGGGAAAAAACTCCAAAATTATGGAATTTTCAGACTTTCCCTACGGAATGAGGATCCTGCTCCATGTCCCTGTGGGAATGAGGGATTTGCTGGGATGAGGAGCTGGAAATTCCCACATTCCTGTGATTTTGGGGAATTTTCCCCCAGCTGAACCCCAAAGGTGTTTTGTGCCTTCCAAGTTTTTTTCTGGGAAGCATCCAAGCCTTTGCCGGGATTTCTCCAGGGATAAATCTTGATCTACGCTGGGATGAAAAATCTTGGAAAAAACACTGGATGTCATCTAGGAATAAAAATTCCAGGGAGATCCCAGCTGCAAATAAAGCAGGAAAAAACCGCTGGAAAAGCCAAAGGAATCGCGATGCTTAAAGTTGGGAATAACGCTGGGAAATGAAGAATAAATCCCAGTTTTCCATGTTTTCAACCGGGAGCCCCTAGATGGCAGCAACGCCTCGGGAAAAAGCTCAGGAAAGGGAATTTTGAGGATTTGGGAATTTTGAGGCTCCATTGGGCTCAGTTTCCATTGAAATTCCTGAATTTTAAAATTCCTGTGGATCCTTGTGCTCCTGGATTTTTCCTCCTCTCCTCATCCCTGGATTTTTCCCATTTTAAGGAAAGTCCTCCATTGAATTCCCAAAATTTGTGCTCGAGACAATCCCAAATTCTGTTTTAGGGTCCCTATGATCTTCAGGAAATTCCTGGGATTCTTTATCCCCTTCTCCAGCCGGTTTGGAAAATCTGGATCCCCCAGGAAAGGAAAATCCCAGAATTCCATCCTCATTCTCCAGCTCCAAAATTCCCAGTGTGCAGAAAAACCCCAAACAAACAAACAAACAAACAAACAAAAACCCTGGAATTTGTTTAGAATGCCTCGGCCTGGGTGGGTTTTTATGGAATTTCTGCCAGATCGGGATTTCCAGCGCCTCTGGAAGCGCCGCTGCTTTAGGGAAGCAAAAGCCTGGAAGTCACATCCCAGGGCAGGAAATTCTCCTTAAAAACCAGGACAGATCCTAAAACCCATGGAGACGTCCCCCAAAAAAGCAGGACAGACCCAAATCCCATGGAGGTGATCGGGATGGAAATCCCACACGGATGCAGCTGGAACAGTTTGGGAATGATGTGGGAATGATGGAGATTGGGGTGGGAATCCCACATGGATGCAGCTGGAACAGCGTGGGAATTTAGGGAATTGTGGATTTTTATGGATCCCATCCCATCCCAGGGGCTGGAGATCTCCAGGAGAGAACTTCCCACAAATCCCAATCCCAGTTTCCCCCTCCAGGCAGGGCCCACCGTGGGTTTTCCCAGCCCTGTCCCCTTTCTTGGGATCTCTTGGGATTCTCTTGGGAATCTCAGATTCCCTTGGGATCCCTTGGAGGGCACAGCCCGGGACAATCCCCTCTCCCTGCTGGCTCCAGATCCCAGGCGAAATTCCAGGAATTTCTCTGGATTGGACCATTCCCGGTCCCTGTGCAGTTCTGGAATTCCTGGAAGGTGGAGATGGAAATTCCCGCATTCCCTGGATTCTGGTGTCACCTGGAGATTCAGGTTGGATTTCGGGAAAAGTTTCTTCTTCCAGAGCTTTCGGGGCTGATCTGGCTCCCCGTGGAATGGGAACATTCCCAAGGCTGCCGGAGCTCCGGGAGCGTTTGGAAATGTGGAATTTTGGGATGTCTGAGCAGGACCTGGAGCTGGATCTGATCCCTGGGGGTCAAACATGGGTGATTCCGTGATCCTTTGGGATACTCCTTGATCCTTCAGGACCACCTCATCCCATTCCCATCCCGCTCCCGTTCCAGCGGGATTTGGGATCAGGGAGAACGATCCCAGGGATGGCTCCGGCTCCAGGATTGGGATGGAGCTCCAGGAATGGGATGTGAGGGCTCCAGCAGTGCCTGGGGATCCCTGCCCTTTCCCAGCCCTTTTCCAGAGCTTTCCCAGAGCCCCAGCTCCCCCCAGGGAACCTGGCGGGTTCCCTGGAGCCAGCTCAGCTTTGCTTCCCCTCCCCAGGCCCGGCTCTGCTGACGCTTCCCAGGAGCAAATCCAGGGAAAACAGAGCGGAAGGGAAGGAGCTGAGGAAGCAGGACTGGGAAAAAGCTGGGAAGCAGAAATGACGGGAATGCTGAGGCGGCTCCGGGTGCCTGGGATGTGCCGGGAATTCTGCTGGAGCTGCGAAAATTACCCCAGAATGAACTTCTGCTGCTCCCTGGATTCAGGGATGGGAACAGGGAGAGCTCCCAGGATTCCAGGGATTCCCAGAATTTCTGGAGTTCCAGCTGCAGAGCCCCGGAAATTCCAGGGATTCCCAGATTTTCAGGAGTCCCAGCTGCTGTCCCTGTTGGATCCAGGAGCTCTCCTAGTTCCCATCCATGGATACATGGATTCCAGGGAAAATCCCACTCCCACAGGATCCACGGTGGCCTCTGGTTGTTCATCCCTGGATATGCCCAGAAAGATCCCTGGGGGAATGGGTGGAGTTCATTGGGATTCTCCATGTGTGTTCCCAATCCTTTTCCCAGGAAATTGTGGCAGCATTTCCAAACTTTCCATGAAAATCCAGGACATCCCAATGAAAGGAAAGGACTGAACCTTTGGGATTTGGGATCAGGGAACCAACCAAACCTTCGGAATTTGGGAGCAGGGAACAAATCAGACCTCCTGGATTTGGGAGCAGGGAATGATCCAAACCCTTGGGATGTGAGAGAGAAGGAACCAAACCTTTGGGATTTGGGAGGAGAGAACTAATCAAACATCCTGGATTTGGGATCAGGGAGCGATCCAAACCTTTGGGATTTGGGAGCAGGGAATGAACCAAACCTTCAGGATCTGGGAGACTTCCAGAGGCTTCTCTCTGTGCTGGGATTTGGGAGCATGGAATGAACCAAACCTTCAGGATTTGGGAGCAGGGAACGATCCAAACCTTTGGGATTTGGGATAGGAGAATGAACCAAACCTTTGGGATTTAGGAGCAGGGAACCAACCAAACTTTTGGGATTTGGGACTGGGGAATGAACCAAATCTTTGGGATTGAGGAGTACGGAATGAACCAAACCTTCGGGATTCAGGAGCAGGGAAAGAATCCAAACCTTTGGGATTTGGGAGCAGATCATGATCCAAACCTTTGGGATTTGGGAGCAGATCATGATCCAAACCTTCGGGGTTTGGGAGCAGGGAACGAAACCTCCAGGTCTGAGCGTGGTTTTGGATTTGTCCTTTTCCCTTTATTTTCCCTTTCCCTGATCCCAAAGTCATTCCCGCGCGCTCCCAGCCTGTGTGTCCTTCCCGGCAGGACAAGGCCGGGATGTCCCCGGGCGTTTTTAATCTCCAAAATGCTTCCCAAAATTAATCTTGGAGAGTGCAGGAGCGGGGGAGGGAGCGCTGCCCGCGCCCCGTCCTTGGCGCTCATCCCTCGGGAATGCGGGCTCGGCGGGCAGGAAGGGGTTAACGGGAAGGTGAAACGCGAAACGGCGCCGGGAGAAAGGCGGGATCTGGGAAAGCTTTCCTGGGATGGAAAACAATCCAATGTCCTCTGGAAGGGCTCCAGGGCCTCGTTCCCACCTGCCGGGAGCTCTCCTCTGCAGCGGTCACAGGGAAAGGGCAAAAATCGGGATTTGGGATGGGGACGGGAGGGGCTCGCACGTTCCAAGGGGCAGGAACGCTCCAACGCCTGGAATTCGCCGTGGGAAAAGCAGAAACGTGTGGGAGCACGAGCGAGAGGTGACTTCGGAGCAAGGAGTTAAATAATGCCGGGAAAGATAAGGAGGTTTTGGGATTCACGGAATTTCTCGGCTGAAACACCCCAAAAAGAGACTCTGGGATGTGTGAGGGAATTCCATTCCAGGCAGCAGTGGGATGATCCCTCTGGAATGGCCCTGGGGTGGGAGGAGGAGGCTGGAGATGGACGGGGATCAAATCCTCGGGATTTGGGAGCTGGGAACCATCCAAAACGTCGGGATTTGGGAGTGAGGAAAGGACCAAACTTCGGGATTCAGGAGCAGGGAACGAACCAGGCCTTTGGGATTTGGGAGCACAGAATGAACCAAACCTTTGGGATTTAGGAGCGGGGAAAGGACCAAACCTTTGGGATTTGGAAGCACAGAATGAACCAAACCTTCGGGATGTGGGAGCAGGGAAAGGACCAAACCTTCGGGATTTGAGAGCAGGGAAAGGACCAAACCTTTGGGATTTGGGAGAGAATGAACCAAACCTTCGGGATGTGGGAGCAGGGAAAGGACCAAACCTTCAGGATTTGGGAGCAGGGAGCAAAACCTCCAGGTCTGAGCGTGGGTTTGGATTTGTCCTTTTCCCTTTATTTTCCCTCTCCCTCATCCCAGTCCTTCCTTCACCACCCCGGGGCCATTCCAGAGGGATCATCCCGCTGCTGCCGGGCTGGAATTGCCGCCTGGCACATCCCAGAGCCTCTTTTTTGGGATGTTTCAGCTGGGCAATTCGTGAATCCCAAAAAATCCTCGTGCTCCAACATATTCCTGCTTTTCCCATGACAGGGAGGGGGTCCCTTACCTACCCCCCGCACCCCCGCCGGCAGAGGCAGCCTGGGGAGGTTTGTTAATTAACGCAGCCCCGGGTTAATTAATTACCGCGGCCCCAGGTTCATTAATTAACGCAGCCTCCCAAGGTTCCCTGCCCTCCATCCCGAGGCTCCAGGCAGTGCCAGGAATCCTTCCGGGAGCGTTTTGGGAGAAAACGTTAACCCAGGCTCTCCTAAACCGCCCCGAGCAGCACCAAAATTCCCCCAAAAACTGGGAATTCCCATCCCTGGAAGTGTCCAAAGCCAGGCTGCAGCAGCCTGGGGTAGCGGGAGGTGGAACTGGGGGGGATTTAAGCTCCTTTCCCCCAGCCCGTCTGGAATTGTGGGATAAACAGCATCTTCCCGGAAAAGCTGGGAAAAGGGGATGAGGTAGTATCTGAGTTAGGAAAAACCTAGGAAAAGGGGATGAGGGGATGTCTGAGCTGGGAAAAACTGGGAGAAGGGGATGAGGGAATGTCTGAGCTGGGAAAAACTGGAAGAAGGGGATGAGGGGATGTCTGAGCTGGGAAAAACTGGAAGAAGGGGATGAGGGGATGTCTGAGCTGGGAAAAACTGGGAGAAGGGGATGAGGGAATGTCTGAGCTGGGAAAAGGGGATGAGGGAGCGCTGCTCCCGTGCTCGCCTCCCCGGAGCGCCGGCCGTGCCTAATTAGCGATGTCGAACATGCAGCGCGCTCTTGCCTCCAATTAGGCTCGGCTTAAAACGAGGCACGGGGTTCATTTCACCGAATGTTCGCTTTAATTTAGGCCCAGCTGTGCCTAAACCCCCGGCGCCGCTTTACACAGAGATTAAATACAGACAAGTGCGCTCTGAGGAGGAGGAGCAGGTGTGAAATAACGAGATAAGAGATAACGAGGCCAGCCCCGAACTCTGTCCCTGAAAGGGGGTGAAGTGTCCGAGCGATGCTGGTGGAGCTTTGGCGACCTCCACCCTAAACCACTCCCCATCCGTGTCCGGGTCAATGTTCCCCGCCTGGAGCCTAAATCAGGTCTAAATCAGGTCCTAAGTCAGGTCCCGAAGGGCGCCCGGACAGCTGGAGCCCGCGGAGATCCGGGATTTGCTGCTGCCCGAGCAAACACGGCCCTGTTTAAACTCCCCCGAGCAAACGAGTCCGCCCAGCTCCTCCCGGCTCTTCCGGGAGCCTCCGGGCTGCGATCCCGGCAGCGTCCGAGGGTTTGATCCCTTCCTGATCCAGGGAGTGGGAAGGGGTCGAATCCAAGGGTTTGATCCCTTCCTGATCCAGGGAGTGGGAAGAGGCCGGATCCAAGGGTTTGATCCCTTCCTGATCCTGGGGAGTGGGAAGAGGCCGGATCCAAGGGTTTGATCCCTTCCTGATCCAGGGAGTGGGAAGAGGTCGAATCCAAGGGTTTGATCCCTTCCTGATCCTGGGGAGTGGGAAGGGGTCGAATCCAAGGGTTTGATCCCTTCCTGATCCTGGGGAGTGGGAAGAGGCCGGATCCAAGGGTTTGATCCCTTCCTGATCCAGGGAGTGGGAAGAGGCCGGATCCAAGGGTTTGATCCCTTCCTGATCCAGGGAGTGGGAAGAGGCCGGATCCAAGGGTTTGATCCCTTCCTGCATCCCGGGCAGTGGGAAGAAGCCGGGTCCATGGAGGGCTTGGATTGCACAGCTCGGGCTGAGGGCTCCTTCTCCGGCTGCCACCACTCCCTGGGGACCCCTCAGGGCCGCGGTGGCTCCGTGCCCCCCTCGGGCAGCGCCAGGACCGCGGGCAGGAGGCTCCCGTGGGGCGCCGGGAAGGGCCGCAGCTCCTTGGCCCCAAAGCGCGGCGAGACGGGGTCGGCCAGGAAGCGGAGATGGAACCCGCGGCCGAGGCAGTGGACGAGGCCGCCCAGGGCGGCGCAGCGCAGCCCGGCCGGCTCGGGCAGGGGGTGGCTGCCGCAGCGGTACCACAGCCTGGCGCTGGCGCTGCACCGCGACACGGCGACCTCGGTGCCGCCGGCGCCGCGCCGCAGCTGGAAGCGGTACAGGAACCCGTGGGCGCTCACCAGCTCGGCCGTCCTGTCCTTGTCGCCGACGGCCGGGCTGGTGGCCCAGCTGTCCCCGCGGGCGTCGTAGCGCAGCAGCAGCGAGCGCAGGGTGCCCCCGGTGACGTAAATGTCCCCGTGGCACGCGGCGGCCGCGTGGGCCACGGCGAAGGTGTCCCCGGGCAGGGCGGCGGCGAAGGCCCAGCGGTCCCGCCGGGGGTCGTAGCGCTCCACGGTGGCCAAGCACTCGCCCCCGATGGCGTAGAGGTGGCCGTCCAGGGCCAGCAGCTGGCAGTGCGGCCGCGCCTGGCGCAGGGGACAGATGTCGCGCCAGCTGTCGCCCAGGGGGTCGTAGCAGAGCACGCGGCGGGAGGGGCTCCGCGCCCGGCCCGCGCCCTCCCAGCCGGGGACCACGAACAGGTAATTGAACATGGAGCACACGGCACAGCCCCGCCCGGCCACCTCGGCCGGCAGCTGGCACAGCTGGCACCAGCGGTCCCCGTCCTCGTCGTAGTAGCAGAGGCGGCCGCGGCGGTGGCCGGGCTCGGCCGGGGGGACATCGGCCACCACGAGGCGCGGCCGCCCGCGGCTCCGGAGCGCCGGGAGCAGCTCCCGCTCGCCGGCGTTGAGGCGGCCGTAGATGGCCGGGGAGCGCAGCACCTGCAGGAGGTGGGCGCTCATCACCTGGAGCGCCGCGTCCCGCAGGGCCCGCAGCTGCCGCGCCTTGGCCTCGCGCAGAACCTCGGCGCAGTTCCCCAGGTGCACCTGGCCGGGAGGTGACACCTGGCGCGGCTCAGGAGCCGTAGATGGAACTCCACCGGGCGGCGGGAGCCGGGGGGCGATCCCCGGGGTGCTGCCTTTCCAGCCGGGAGAAGGTGGCTCTGGAGGGCTCTCCGTGCCCTCCTGTGGAGCTGAGGAGGTGTCGGGATCAGGAATTTCCAAAGCTGGATTGTCCCGCCGGGTTCCGGAGCTCTGCGGCTCGAACTGGCCCCGCTCCCCGCAGTGCTGGGATGTCCCCGCAGGGACGAAGGGCAGGGACGTCCGCCTGGACACCGACTCGGAGGTGGACTGCACGAAGTAGTCGTAGACTTTGCCCCGCAGGCCAGGCCTGGGCGGGCTGTGCTTGTCCCGGCGCTCTGGGATGAAGTTCTCCTCCACCTGGATCTTGGCCACCGAGGAGAAGCAGTGGGAGGTGTCCGAGCCCGCCTCGCTCGCCGTCAGCAGCAGCCCCAGGCTGGAGGTGACGCTGAGGGTCCGGACTGTCCCCGCGCTGCTCCTCCCGGCTCCAGCCGGATCCTGCTCCGTGCTCTGGGCACATCCATCCCCCTCTGTCCGGGCATCGCCAATCCCTGGGGAACGCCCGGAGCTCGGGGCAGCTGCGTCCGTCCCCGCGGGGCTGCTCCGGGCTCCGGCCACGGCCCCGGGGTCGTGAGAGCCCAGCTCGCTTCCCAGCAAAATTCCCGGCTCACTTCCCACCTCGACTCCTGCCTTGCTTCCAAGATCACTTCCCAGCAGAATTCCCAGCTCACTTCCCACTTCAATTCCTGCCTTGTTTCCCAGCTTGCTTTCTGGTTCGCTCCCCTGCTCACTTCCCAGCTCGATTCCTGACTTAATTCCCAATTTATTTCCCAGCTCGTTTGCCTGCTCACTTCCCGACTCATTTCCTGGCTTCGTTATCAATTTACTTCTTGGTTCGCTTCCTGGATTATTTCCCAGCTTGATTCCCAGCCTGTTTCCCGACTTGCTTCCAGGCTGACTTCCCGGCTCTTTTCCCAGCTCACTTCCCAGCTCTCCCGTCCTGCTCCCAGGATCACTCCCAGCTTCGCTTTCTGATTTAATTCCCAACTTCCTTCCCAGTTTCCTTCCCAACTCCCTTTCCATCCTGGCCGGACCGAGCGGGGCTTCCCTGGGAATCAGCCCCAGCTCCAAACCCACCTCCTCTCCTTCCTCCTCCTCCTCCTCATTTCTTGGAAAGCTCTGCTCCCCCCGGAGAGCCGCGTGCCGCATCCCGGGGCCGTTCCCAGATTTGTCCCCCCCATCCCTCCTCCTCCTCCTCAGAGCCCCATCCCCATCCCGGTTTTCCCGCTGCTCTCCCGGCGGGATTTTTCCCGGGGGAGGCGAGCGGTTCCTATAAAACCTGAAGGCCAGGGACAGGAGCAGCAGCGCGGCCGCCGACAGGAGCAGCTTCCCGGGCAGCTGCATGTCCGAGTGCCAGGCCGAGGGCACCCGCTGGGGCATTTTTCCATGCGGGAATGCCGAGGAGCCGATTAATGATTTGCCGGGAGAGGCCGGAGCGCGGCGGGCTGGGACAAGGTGACTTTGAGCGGGCAGAGCTGGCTGGAGGCTTCCGGAGGAGCCGCGAATGTTTGGGATGGGCTGGGCTCCAGGGAAAGGTGCAGCCCAGGGCCGGCTCTGTTGGCCCGGGAAACGGAGCGAGAGGCTCGGGGAAGGGCACAAAGGCAGGAAAAATATCCCCGGGGAGCGGCTTCTCCGCTGTGGTGCTTTAAAAAGGGCCATGCAACGAAAAAAGGGGGAAAAGAAAAAAGTTCTTGTGCCCAGCGAAGGCTCCTCATCCCTCGGTGCTCCCGGAAAAGGGAGGGAGCAGCAGCCGGGAGCCCTTTGGGCTGATGCCGAGCGGCTGCTCCGCGGCACGGCCGGGCGACGAATTCAGCGGCTGATTCACTGATTAATTAATTCAGTGATTAATTAATTCAGCGGCCCTCGTTTGCCGCGCGCTGCCTAACGAGGGCTGACGGGAAAGAGCCCCGGAGCTTGCGGGGTCTCTCGGAGGCCCCCGTGGAAGGAGGAGCTGGTGGAAAAGGAGCTGGGGGTGTCGGGAAGGGGGAAAATCCCGGAGGTGGGCAGGAAATCGAGGCTCGAGTTCAGCTGCGGGCACGAGGAGAGGAGTGAAGGAAGGAATAAAAGCAGGGAGAAATTCGGGATGGGAAGAGTTGGGAGTTGTCATTCCTGAGGGACGCCGCACGGATCGGAGTCACCGTGAGGAAACTGAGGCACGGCAGGGCTGCGTTCTCCCCCTGGGAAGGTGCTGGCGGTGGATCTGCTCCTGGCCTGAATTCCAAAGATTTCGGGGAATTCTTGTCCCCGCGACAACAAAGCTGGGACCACGGTGGGGGGGAAGGCGGGAGCCTGGGGAATGGCGCCGCTTCCACCGCGGCCACGGGAGCGGAACTCGAAGGGATCCGACCCGCGGGAACACCCGAGAGAGGCGGAAAAAAGCGAGGGAAGAAAGAACCAAACCGGGGGTGGGTGGAAGCTCCTGTTTTCACTCAGGGATTCGCTCCCTGCTGGCTCCATCCCAGTCCGCTGGGATTTTCCCCAGGGATGGACCCAGGGGATGTGGGGGCGTGCGGGTGACGTGTCCCAGCCCGTGGGTGGCTGCGGTGGGAGGGGGCCTTGCCAGGGGTCTCCAGTGGGAGGTGGGAGCTCAGGAATTCATTCCCGGTGTCCTCAACTTCCCAAAGCTCATCCCAACGGAGCGGCCGATCCCCACCAGCCGCTTCCCGAGATTTTGGGATGGGGAGGAGCCTCGGAACCCCCTCGGGGCAGGTTCTCCACCATCCCTGAGTGCTGAGGTGTCCCCCTGCCCAGGCTGGGATGCTGAAATTCCCGGGAAAGCTGAAATTCCTGTGGTGGGGAGGATGGGGCTGGGTCCCCAGACCTTCCAGGGCTGCTCTCAGCTGGAGGATCCCATCCTAAACACCGAAAATGTTTTTGTATCCCTGAAAAGGATGGAAAGGGAGCACAGGAATGACCTCCCCAGGCTGGTTCGGCACTCAGGGATCCCTGTGCTCATCCCTGCTGGGAACACGGATCCACCAGTGGAGGATATTTTATTTAGGATTAATTTAGGATATTTAGGAATTTAGGATATTTAGGGGAATATTTGGGATGCTGCCCCCTCGTGTGGGGAAACACAGCATAGAAGAGCTTGGGGGAATTAAGATATTTCGCTTCAAAGCTGGGTTTTGGAGCACGGGCAGTGTCGTGCGTCCAAACCAGCGCCAGCCAAGCCCACCCAGCCTCTCTCCTCCGTCCTGCCGGGGTCAGAGCCCCAAAATCCATCCCTGAGGGGCTCGGTTTGGCCAAAACCTTGGGAAAAGGAGAACTTCTCCTGCCTGGAAAGCCGGGCGGTGCCGGAGCTGAGGGAGGACGGCCGCGTGTGGAGTCTGGGCACGCGTTCCAGGGCTCGGCTAATTGGGAAGGGGTCTGGCAGCCGCGACCTCCCGGGCCCTTCACCGCTGCTGCCGGGGCTTTCATCCCGCGGCTGGATCGACAAAGATCCCGGCGCTTGAGAGCCGGGGAGGAGGAGGATGAATTATTCATGGGCTCGGCAGCCCCGTGAACCCAGCCGGCAATGAGGGGGGAGGCGGGGGAGGCGCCGAGCGGAGCTCCCGCTGACTTTCCTGCAGGGCCGGAGCACCCCCGGTTCCTGCTATCCCAAAGAATCCATGGATTCCGCTGGATAAATCCCCGTTTATCCCTGCCTGCGGTGTGAGGGGAGCGGGAGAAGCAGCGCTGACGTCTCGGCGCTTGTGACTCTAATTGAGCGTAATTACCTCTTCCAAATCCGCTAGAACCTTTTTCAAAGTCCCCTGGAATTCGGGAAGGTCGATCACGCCGCTCCTTTGGGGCTTTCAGCTGCCGTCAGCCCCTCGCGAAGGCGCTGCGGTTTCGGTGGTTTTTTTTTTTCCGAGCTAATCAGATCTCCTCGGAAGGTTGTCAGGAGCGGATCTGTCAGCTCTCATCAATAATGGAACAACCTGCGCCGCTCCTTTCCCCTCCAGCCTCCTCCTGCATTATTCACTGCCGGCGCCTCCAACAGCGGGATCGGGAAAGGGGGATAAACTGGGGTCCTCTGCGATCACCTGGAGGGAGAGGATGGGGAGGGGGCGGGAGGTGAAGGTGGGTCCAGCACAGCGTGGATGGTTCCCTTTGGTGGGGCTGTGGGATGGAATCCCTTTGTTTTGGCAGGAATTCAGGAAAACAGGCAGCAGCTCTGCCCCAAAATGGGGAGAAATTCCCAAATCCCCTCGCTCCTCTGTCTGTGCTGGTACTCGGAAGGTCCCAGCCTCTGGTCGATCCATCCACGCCAGGAGATCCATCCCTTTTCCCGGGGATTTTTTCCCAGAGCATCCCAAATCGGGGTGGGTTTGGGATGCAGGCCCACCGAGCCCGGCGTTCCCGTCCCAGCCGCTGGCTGGGGACATCCCGGCGCTCCTGGGGTGGCACCGAGCGGAGCCGGTGGTGACCCCGCCACTGGAATTGCTCCTCGTTTCCACGGGAATGCTCCTCATTTCCACGGTCCTGGGCTAAACCCGCCACATTTGCATTTAAATGGAGCTTCGGGCGGCTGGAAATGCTCGTTTTTCCAAGCGGGGAGGCCTAATGGCTGTTTTATGCTGGCGGTTGTTTAATTAGGGCGGGATGAGGCCCCTGGAGCAGCTCCGATCCATGAGGAAGGCCAGAAAGATCCATGGGAGGGGCTCTCCAGAGCATGGGGGGAAACTGAGGCAGGGAGAATTCCTGAAGAAACGACACTTCTTTTGAAAAAATGAAGATTTTCTTCTCATCCGTGGAGTGGAAGCACAGATGTGATGGGATTGGGATGCTTGGGTGCCATTCCTTCGGGATGGAATCGGAGCTGCTGATCCTCCCACACATCCCAGCCAGTCCCGATCCAACGGCTCCCAGTCCAAAGGGTAAAACTCTGGGATTTTGTATGGGAAGGAGCTCCAGAGCTGCTGTGGGTTCGTTCAACTCCTCCGAGGCTGGGAAAGCAGCGAAGCTGCCAAAGGAGCGGGGAAGGGCTGGAATCTGCTTAATAATAATTAATCATCGCGGTGATAATGATGTTCAGCGCTCGTGCGGGGCTTTGGGAAGATGAGGCACCACACGGCTGCTGAATAATCCTCCAGGATTACCGGTTCCCAGAGGAAAAGGCTTGGGAGCACCCCCTCCTTGGGATCCTTTCCCCACGGGACATCCCGACCCACAGCCGGGTGCTCCACAAGGAGGAAAAGCAGCCTGGAAAACCTCCAGGACCGGGGCAAAGCCACCTGGATTTTGCCAGGAGCCGTCGTGCTGCGGGATTGCCGCCGTCCCGGGATGGGGCACCGCGGGAATGGCCGGATCCGGCCCGTTTCCATGGGGACAGCTGGCACGAGGGGCCGGGCGCCGACGGGACACGCTGCCCGCTCAAGTGTGAGCGCTGACATTTGGGGTCGGGAGCCGCCTGTCACTTGTCATTCCTCAGCCAGCCCGGGACGAGTGGCACGCACGGGCCCTGGCTCCCAGCGCTGCCGAAATCCCACCGGATGAACCCAGTGATCCACGACTTTCGGGCTCCCGGTGCCGCCTCCGCAGCCTCGGGAGGGCTGGGGACGTGTGCGGGTCCTCACCCTGGGGAGACGAAGCCTGGAGCATCACGGGGCCCTGGGAATGCTGCACTTGGGTTTTTCCAGGGAAAATTTGGTCCTTGAATCCTCAAATCCTCCTGCTCCCCCTTCCAAGACCTTGCAAAGCCCCCGAGACGGAGCTGGGAACCCCGAGACGGAGCTGGGAACCCCGAGATGGAGCTGGGAACCTCAACACGGAGCTGGGAACCTCAACACGGAGCTGGGAACCCCAAGATGGATTTGGGAACCTCAAAATGAAGCTGGGAACCCTGAGATGGGGCTGGGAACCTCAACATGGAGCTGGGAATCCCGGGATGGGGCTGGGAACCTCAACACGGAGCTGGGAACCCAAGATGGATTTGGGAACCTCAAAATGAAGCTGGGAACCCTGAGATGGGGCTGGGAACCTCAACATGGAGCTGGGAATCCCGGGATGGGGCTGGGAACCTCAACACGGAGCTGGGAACCCAAGATGGATTTGGGAACCTCAAAATGAAGCTGGGAACCCTGAGATGGGGCTGGGAACCTCAACATGGAGCTGGGAATCCCGAGATGGGGCTGGGAACCTCAAGATGGAGCTGAGAACCCTGAGATGGAGCTGGGAATCCCATCACAGGTAAAACATGAATTACGACCTTCTCCCAGAAGAGGTTTTCCTTTTTCCCTTTAATTCAATCGTCTGAGGAAGCCAAGACACGGAAAGAGACCGAGACTGTCAAGAGTATAGAAAAAAAAAAGAGCGGGAGACCCGATGGCTGGAGGCAGGAATGCCGGGAGGAGCCGGACGGAGGCGGAGAAGGAGGAGGAGGAAGAGGAGATGAAGCTTCACGTGAGCTCCAGGATCACTGTCAGGGTGAGCGCCAAAACGAATCTGAAGCCGCGGTGGCCGGGAAGTGAACCTGGAGAGGAGGAAAAAGGGACCAGGAGTTCACGGAGCCACATCCCGACACTGGGGTTCAGAGCAGGACGGGGGCACCACTGGTTAGGAGGGGTTCCCCCCCACAAAACTTGGCCTGGGCGTTGGGTGGGGTCAGGTGGAGATGGGGAATGCGGTGGGAGCGTCTTTGGTGTGAGGATGTTCCTGAGGACACGGGAGAGGGCTGGGAATGAGGCCAGGAGATGGGAAAGGGCCTGGAATAAGGTAAGGAGAGATGGGAAAGGGCCTGGGATGAGGTGAGGAGAGATGGGAAAGGGCCTAAAATGAAACAAGGAGATGGGAAAGGGCCTGGGATGAGGCGAGGAGAGATGGGAAAAGGCCTGGGATGAGGAGAGGAGATGGGAAAGGGCTTGAAGTGAGACAAGGAGAGGTGGCCCAGGGTCGGGGCCAAGGCAAGGCCAGGCCCTCTCCTCACAGCCCTTCCCTCCCCAGGCATCTCCATGGAAATCCCGGCGCCACCAGCACCACTCACCGTTGGAGTCTTCTGGTCCTCTGGGAATATTCGGATTTTCTAACGGGAAACAAAGAGCAGAGAGACAGTTTTAGGGGGGAGGAGCCACACGAGGACCCGCAGAGGGCACGGCGGGGCCGCGGTGCGGCCGTACCGAAGACGATGAGGCGCGTGTGGGTGTCGGTGGAGCCCAGCGGGTTCTGGGCGGTGCAGCGGTACATGGAGCCGTTGAGCTCGGCCGGGACCCGCTCCAGCACCAGCTCCTTCCCGTCGTGCTCCGCGCTGCCGTCCAGGAGCCGGCTGCCCACCCGCGTCCACGTGAACAGCGGCTCTGGGAACACCTCGTTCTGCAGGGACAGGGGAGAGGCAACGAGCAAAGCTGGAGATGAAATCATCATATCTGGCTTGAGTTAGGCTTGGGGTTGAGGTTGGGGTTGGGGTTGAATCTGAGCTTGAGTCTGGGTCTGGGTCTGGATTTGGGTTTGAGTGTGGGTTTGAGCTTGAGTTTAGGTCTGAGTTTGGGTCTGGGTTTGAGTCTGGGAATGAGTCTGAGTTTGGGTCTGGGTTTGACTTGGGGTTTGAGTTTGGGTTTGAGTCTGAGTTTGGGTCTGAGCTTGAGTTTAGGTCTGTGTTTGGGCTTGGGTCTGAGTCTAAGTCTGGGTCTGAGTTTGGGTTAGGATTTGGGTTTGGGTTTGAATATGGTCTGGGTTTAGGTTTGAGTTTGGGTTAGAAAGGACCTTTAAGCTCCTCCTATCCCACCCTGTGCCATGGGCAGGGACACCTTCCACTATCCCAGATTGCTCCAAGCCCCACCCAACCTGTCCTTAGCACTTCCAGGGTGGAACAGCCACAACTTTGGCCAACCCATCCCAACGTAGGGACCGTGATGCCACCAAGGCCACCGAGCCAAGCCCATATCCACATCCTTGGATCAAGGCTGTCCGCCGGCCTCTGCAGCCGTGGGAATGCTGACCTGGAAGCCCTGCACCAGGATCCGCACGGTGTCCCCCACGCGCGCCCTCGTCGGGGTCATCGTGATCTTCGGACCCTTGGGAGCAACTGCACGGGAAGGGGACAGGAGGAGCCGTCAGCGCCGCGCGACATTCCCGGTGCCGGGGCCGCCCTTGGAGGGGTTAACGAGGCTCTGATGGATGATCCCAGTGAGGGGTGGCAGCCCGGGGGGTGACAGCTCCGTGATTGATGGCCGGGCTGAGTGACACCGGAATGACGGATGGACGGGCAGGGAAGGACCCCCCGGGGCGGGAAAATGGGAAAACTGTGAGGCTGATGGATGGCTGGGATGGGATGGATTGATGGGAAGGAGTTATTTCCCAACACAGCCTTTCTCCGCTCGGAAAAATGGCCAAGAAGGATCAGGTTGGTTTGAAGCCACAGAGATGGACACCTCAGAGGAACATTCCCAAAAATGTGGCCTTGGTGGGTCTCACCCAGGTGCCGTTAGCACAGGAGACAACCCCAAAGCCTGGCTGGCACAAAATCCCAAGGACAGCGCGGAAAAAAACGGGAATGCCTTTTCCCATGCCAGGCTAGGGATGCTCCTCTGCTGGGATGGAGGGACACCACACAGGATCTGCCCCTGCTTCCGCCTGGGGCTGTGTGGATGTCCCTGCTGGGCCAGAAGTGGGATGGCACATGCCAGGAGCTTCCTGGACTTTCATGGAGGGAGAAGGGGAAACGGGCAGCAGCGAGGCTGTGCTTCGGGTGTGCCACCATTGTCCATCCAAGCTGTGTCATGGATGGGACAAAATGGACCTGGACACGACCCCGGTGGGACACAGAGGGACAAAGAGGCACCAGAGAGCTGTGGTGGAGGACACTGGAAGCCCTTGGAATGGCCATCCCTGCCCCAGGATGCTCTGCCTGGACACCCTGAGGCCATGGACTGCTCCTTCCATGCGGGATGTGGCCCTCTGGAGCAGGAGCAGGCAGGATGTGCTGAAGGTGATCCCACCACGCCCTGATTGGGACCAAAAGGCAGCTTTGGGGCTGGGGTTGGGTTCAATGCAGCTTTTATTGGGAATATCTTCTCTTTTATTGGGAATATCTTCTCTTTTATGGGGAATCTATATTTTAGATATATCCATAGTGTGTATTTATACTGTGGATGTAGGGAAAGAGTTAACGGGATCTGCTGGGATGGTGCCCAAAAATCGGGAGTGGATGGGCAGCCAAGGAGCTTCAGGGACACCTCCAGGGACGAGGACAGCCCTGGATTTGGGGGCTGGGGACAAAGTGGGCTGAGATTTGCTGATCCAGGTCTTGGACCTCCTGGGCAAGAGCAGCAAAGCCATGAGGTGTTGACCTTGGATGTAAATCTGAAGAGCTCTGTGAAGTGGGGAAATGCAGGATTTCTGTACATTTGGGATGCTGGGGAAAAGATTTAATGCGAAGACATCGGAAAGCCAAGGAGAAGCTCTCCAGGAGATGATGAGGAGCCAAGTGCTCCACTTGGCCTGGAGCAAAGCCCAGGCTGCTCCACCTGGCTCGAGGCTGGGAGAGCCTTTCCAGAGGAGTGTCCTGAGGCTGGAAAACCCCGTGGAGAGCTCAGCTTCTTCCAGCAGGAGCCAGGAGAGGGGAGGGGTAGAGATGGTGAAGGACCTGTGGATCCCACGGTCACCTGGGAGAGCTTCTGCTCTTCCAGGGGCCTGGGAGTGTGGGGAGCCAAATTCCCTGGCTTCAATCCCATCAGCCTGTCACAGCTCCATGGGCAGGAGCCAACTCGGGAATTCCCTCCCCGGCAATTCCCACTGGGATGAGCTTTGTGGCAGCCAATAAGGGTGATGGGATGTCCTTGGATCTCCTGGGATTGGGATGGAGGGGACAGCTCCATCCCCAGCTCCAACACCCTCTTCCTGCTCATCCCAACACAGATTCCCCAAAAATCCTTTTTATCCCAGCAAACCTCACCCTCAACCCTGCCCATGGCTGGGGGGCCAGAAAAACTTGGAAAATCCCTTCTCCTGCCTGATGGACATGCCAGATTCTCTCCTCTCATCCCAGCTTTGTGGAGCCTTGGCACCACCACCGCTATCCCAATGCAGCCCCATGGGATCCCTGAAAACCCCCAAAAGAAAAGGAAAAGGGGAAAAGAAGAGAGAAAACCGGTGAAAGGAAAGCAAAGCATGTGGAATTAAAACAAACAGAACCAAAAAATCCTGAGGAAAAGCTCAGAAAAATGGGGGGGGAAGGGCCAAAAAAATAAAAAAATAAGAAAAAATGGAAAAAAAAAGTAAAAAAGAAGTCAAAAATAGGGGAGAAAATGGGAAGAAAAACCTAAAATTGAGAAAAAAAGTAAAAAAATGAAAAGGAAAAACAAGAAAAGAACAGGCCAAAGATGGCGAAAAAGGCAAAAAAAAAAAAAAAAAAAAAAAAACCAGGCCAGAAATGGGTGGAAAAGGCAACAAATGGGAGGAAGAGGCCAAAAAATGGAGAGAAAATCAAGCAAACAAAAAAAAAGCAGAGAAAAGTGAAAACATTGAGAGAAAAGCCAAAAGCTGGAGAGCAAGTCCAAAAAACGAAAAGAGAAAAGCCAAAAAAAAAAAAAAAAAAAAAAGGAAAAAAAAATCCCCCAAAATGGACAAAAGTGCCTAAAACCCAGGAGAAGCCCCAAATCCGTTGGCTTACCTAGCGTGACCTCGGACTGCATGGGCATGGAGAGCGCCGGGTGCTTGACCTCGCAGCTGAACAGGGCCTCGTTGTCGATTTGGGGGTTCAGGGTCCACGTGAGCGTGGCCCGGGCCTCGACGGTGCCGTCGCTGACGGGCGCGTGCGTGTGCCGGAAGTAATAGATGGGCTCGGCCATGTGCACCCAGCGCGGGAATTCCCGGCTCACCACCGTCTCGGGAATGCTTTCCGTCACCGAATCCCGCTCGGCCGCCAGCCCCCGCGGCGGATCCGCCGTGGGAAAGGGGTTTCCCATTCCCAGCTCGCCCTCGGCCGCCAGGGATTTCGGCACCTTGGTGTCGTCCAGGTCGCGGTGCAGGAGGTTCCGGGGGGCCCAGCTGCTGGCGCCGGCCGGCGGCTCCGGCAGCGGGGTGGCCTCGATGGGCTCCCCGTCCCGCTTGAAGTACACCTGGAGGGGACAAAGGGGACAGCGACTGCGGCGGGGGTGTCCCCAGCATCCCTCTGGATGAACCACGCGGTCCTTTCCTCAATCCCAAATCCCGAAGGTTTGGTTCATTCTCTCCCAAATCCCGAAGGTTTGGTTCATTCTCTCCCAAATCCTGAAGGTTTGGTCCTTTCCCCACTTCCATATCCCGAAGGTTTGGTTCATTCTCTCTCCCAAATCCTGAAAGTTTGGTCTTTTCTCTGCTCCCAAATCCTAAAAGTTTGGTTCATTCTCTCCCAAATCCCGGAAGTTTGGTTCATTCTCTCCCCAGTCCCAAAGGTTTGGTTCATTCTCTCCCAAATCCCAAAGGTTTGGTCCTTTCCCCACTTCCATATCCCAAAGGTTTGGTTCATTCTCTCCCAAATCCTGAAAGTTTGGTCCTTTCTCTGCTCCCAAATCCCAAAGATTTGGTTCATTCCGTGCTCCCAAATACCAAAGATTTGGTTTGTTCCCTGCTCCCAAATCCCAAAGGTCTGGTTGGTTCCCTGCTCCTGAATCCTGAAGGTTTGGTCCTTTCCCCCCTCCCAAATCCCATGGTCTCCATGGAAAGATGGGATTTGGGGAGCGGGTTTGGCCTGACGGAAGAGCAGGAGGATCTGGTGGATTTTATAGAGGAGGTGTTGGGTTATTCCATGTGCCAGTGGGAGGGATGATCCCGCCGGAATCTCACCAGTGGCGCGGGCTTCCCGCCGGACACCACGCACACCAGGGTGAAGTTCTGCGCCTGGTAGCGGCTGAAGGGTGCTGGGGTGTCCGCGGCCAGCACCGAGATGGACGTGGGGGGAGCTGCAGGGGCAGAGCCGGGAGCTCAGCACAGAGTCCTCAACAACCCCATCCCATCCTCGTCCTTCATCTTCATGTCCATCCTCATCCTTGTTCCCATTCCCATCTTTGTTCCCATCCCATCCATTCCCTGTCCTAATCCCTGTCCCTATCCATGCCCCATCCCCATCTTCATATCCGTTCCCATCCCCATGGGCATCCTCATCCCTCTCCCCACACCATCCTCACCCTCATTCCCATCCCTGTCCTTGTCCTCATCCTATCCTTATCCTATCCCCATCCCCATCTCCATTCCCATCCCTATTCCTGTCCTTGTCCATGTCCCTGTCCTTGCCCCCATCCCATCTCCATCCCCATTCCCATCCTCATCCCTGTCCTCATCCCATCCCTATCCGTGTCCCCATCCCCACCCCTGAGGATGGCAGAACGATCCCAGTCCCTGCTGTTCCCTCACCCTGAGACCCCGCAGTGGTTTTCCCTCGATCCCGATCCCAGCGCTCACCCATCACATTCAGGAACACATTCCCGGAGGCCAGGACCACCTTCTCCCGCGTGGCTCGGTCGTAGATCCCCACGTGGCACTCGTAGGGACCGTTGTCCGAAATCCGGACCTCGGGAAGGCTGCGGAGGAGGGACAGAGCTCACCACTCCATCCCTATCCCGTTTTCCCGTGAGATTCATGGGTCAGCACCCGGATAGCGCGGCGTTGGACAGGGATCAATAAACTCTTAATAACTCCAAAGGCTGAGGGAGGAGCTTGGGAATGCTTTAGCAGCCGGAGTTCCCCGGCACTGACAGCTCCTCCGAGGGGAAGGAATTGTTATTGGAAGGAGACGTGGATGGAGCACAAATCCATGACCACAGACATCGCCTTCCCCCCGGAGTGCCAATGGAAAACCTTGACTCCAGCCCTGCCAAGCCACCCCAGCACAGCAAATCCCATATTCCGAGTGAATCCGGAGCCCTCATCCATCCAGCTTTTGTCCGGAGGCTTTAGATAGACTTGGGAAAAACAGGAGAGGAGGAGTCATGCCAAAGGATCCGTGCTGCAGCGGCTGGGAATGCTTGGGAGGGTGCACAGCAGTCACTTGGCTGATGGGCAGCAGCCCGGCTCCCTGGCCAGCAGCATCCCACCTTTCTGCTCCTCACCATCCCACCTTTCTGCTCCCCAGAATCCCGCCTTTCTGCTCCTCAACATCCCACCTTTCTGCTCCTCAACATCCCACCTTTCTGCTCCCCAGAATCCCGCCTTTCTGCTCCTCAACATCCCACCTTTCTGCTCCTCACCATCCCACCTTTCTGCTCCCCAGAATCCCGCCTTTCTGCTCCTCAACATCCCACCTTTCTGCTCCTCAGCATCCCACCTTTCTGCTCCCCAGAATCCCGCCTTTCTGCTCCTCACCATCCCACCTTTCTGCTCCCCAGAATCCCGCCTTTCTGCTCCTCAACATCCCACCTTCCTGCTCCTCAGCATCCCACCTGCCCGCTCCTCACCATCCCACCTTTCTGCTCCTCACCATCCCGCCTTTCTGCTCCCCAGAATCCCGCCTTTCTGCTCCTCACTATCCCACCTTCCTGCTCCTCAACATCCCACCTTCCTGGTCCTCACCATCCCACCTTCCTGCTCCTCACCATCCCACCTTCCTGCTCCTCACCATCCCACCTTCCTGGTCCTCACTATCCCACCTTTCTGCTCCCCAGAATCCCACCTTTCTGCTCCTCAGTATCCCACAGTTCTGATCCCCAGAATCCCACTTTTCCAGTCCTCACTGTCCCACCTTTCTAATCCTCACAATCCCACCTTTCTGCTCCTTTGTATCCCACTTTTCTGATCCTTAGCATCCCACAATTCTGCTCCCCAGAATCCCACCTTTCTGCTCCTCAGTATCCCACCTTTCTGCTCCCCAGCATCCCACAGTTCTGATCCCCAGAATCCCACTTTTCCAGTCCTCACTGTCCCACCTTTCTTATCCTCACCATCCCACCTTTCTGCTCCTCAGAATCCCACTTTCTTGGTCCATGGCATCCCACCTTGTTGATCCTCAGCATCCCACTTTTCTGGTCCTCAGAATTCCACTTTTCTGGCCGGCAGGCAGCATCCCACTTTTCCATTCAGGAGCACCATCCCGCCTCACCAGCCGGCACCATCCCATCCCATCCCATCCCATCCCATCCCATCCCATCCCATCCCACAATGCCGGTTGGCATCACCCCACCTTCCCAGCTGGCAGCACCATCCCACATCTCCAGCTGGGAGCGTCCTGCCTTTCCAGCCAATATCCCATCCCACCTCTCTAGCTGGGAGCATCCCACATTTCCAGCCAATATCCCATCCCACCTCTCCAGCTGGGAGCATCCCACATTTCCAGCCAATATCCCATCCCACCTCTCCAGCTGGGAGCATCCCACATTTCCAGGCAGCATCATCCTACCTCTCCAGCTGGTCCCATCCCTCCTTGCTGGTCTGTGACTTCCTACCTCCCTGGCTGGAAGCATCATCCCAACTTCTCCAGCCGGAAACATCCCACATTTCCAGCTGGCAGCATTATCCCTATCCCTGGATGGTGGCATCCTGCCTCTCCAGCTGGAAGCATCCAACCTTTCCAGTTGGCATCATCCCACCTCACCACCTGGAACCATCCAGCCTTCCCGGTTGGAAGCATTATCCCACCTCTCCAGTTGGCATCATCCCAGTGAGCTGCCTGGAAGCATCCCGCCTTTCCAGTCAGCAGCGTTATCCCACCTCACTGGCCGGAAGTATCATCCCATTTTTTCCAGCTGGAAACATCCCACCTTTCCAGTCAGAAGTGCTATCCCACCCCTCCAGCTGGAAGCATCCCACCTTTCCAGTCAGGACCATTATCCCACCCCACCATCCAGAAGCCTCATCCCACTTTTCCAGCAACGTTCCACCTTTCCAGCTGGCACAGCCATCCCGCCGTTGTGGAGAAGAACATCCCAGCACCATCCCTCCTCTCCGGCTGGCAGCATTCCCTCTTCCAGGAGATCCATCCCTCCTCTCCAGCAGCCTCATCCCACCTCACCCATCCCATGTGGATGGGAGCGATTCCCTCATGGAACACCCTGGTTAAAAATCCCACTCAGGGGAATTTTCTCTTCTGGGGGAATTCCAGCTCTGCTTTTCCCTTCTCCCAGCCCCTGGCTGCCTTCCTACTCCAAGGATCCCCCTGGAAGTGAACATTCCCTCCTTTCCATGGATACAACGCTTCCAGCCGAGCCTCCGCCATCTGTTCCAGCTCTGATTATCCACACACGGATCAGGAATCTCCCGTTAGCTGCACTTTGGAGCGGCTCCGATCCCGCTCCAGCCCTTTTGGAAGGATTCCTTTGGATTTGTGTGCGGATTTTGAGGCCTGACTGGCTCCATTCGGTGTTCCCAAGGATGGGAGACAGGGAACAACCGGCCCTGGAAAGGCAAACGTTCTCTGGCACGTCCTTGAGTCGGGAATACAGGAAAAAAGGGATTTGGGAATTCCTAAAGTGGCGCCGTAGGACGAGGGTGGGATTTTAATCAAGGGAAAGGAAAAAAAAAACCGGGATTGGAGGGATTGGACTCTCCCAGCTTTGATCTTCACAGCACAGAGCCGGAATGGAAAGAAGCAGCGCCGGAGCCCCTGGGCCGTGCTGATAAAGCCGGGAAAACGCTGATAAGGAGCGGGAAAAGGCTGATAAGGAACCAGGAAAACGCAGATGTGGCCAGCTTCTCCCGGGATAACTTTCTCCGGGACGGTTCCACCTGGGATAACCCTGATCATGAGCGGGAAAACGCTGATAAAGCTGGCTCCACCCGGGGAACAGCTGATAAGAATGGTTCTGCCTGGGAAAACGCTGATAAGAAACCGGGAAAACGCTGATGTGGCCGGCTTCTCCCGGGATAATGCCCCCGGGACGGTTCCGCCCGGGAAAACACTGATAAGGACCGGGATAATGCTGATAAGGACCGGGATAACGCTGATGAGGACCGGGATAATGCTGATGAGGACCGGGATAACGCTGATAGGGCCGGCTCCACTCAGGATAACACTGATAAGGACCAAGAACTAGGATAATGCTGATAAGGACCAAGGACTGGAATAATGCTGATAAAGACTGAGATAACGCTGATAAGGACGGCTCCTCCTGGGATAAAGCTCCTTGGGATGGCTCCAGCTGTACCCGAACCACGGCAAAGATTCCCAAAAAAAAGAGAGAAAAAATAGATGCAAAAAGAAAGGGAGAATGAACAGGAGCAAACACCTCGATTGGGAAATGCTTCCTCCATCCCCAAACCCTTCCCCAATTCTTCGGGAGAGCCCAAAATCAGGCAAGACCTTCCCAAAAAAAGCCAATGACTGGGAAAAGCAACTCTGGGAATGATCTCCTCAGGCAGGTTCCTGTTTTCCTTGGAAAAAAAAGGCCATGCCATGAAAACCCTTTTCCTGCCCACATCTCCCGGCTCCACGCCCGATTTCCCGGCCGTTCCCGAGGCTTTCAAGTGCCTGGTGCTGGGGCGGGGGAATTTTCTGCTCCCAAATTCCATTCCTTCTACAACATGTGGAGAAAGGGAGGAAACCAGAGCCCTGGAACCAGGAAAGTGAGAGCTTTTCCTCGCCAGGTCCAGGAAATATTCCGTGAGCAGGGAATGGGTGATTCCCTGTTCTCCTTCTCCAGGGATGCTTGTGAACCCTGTTCTGTCCACAGGGAATGTTTGATCCTTGTTCCTGCTCCAGGGATTCTCCTGATCCCCCATTCCATGAGCAGGGAATGTTTGATCCTTGTTCCTCATCTTGGGATTCTCCTGATCCCCCATTCCATGAGCAGAGAATGTTTGATCCTTGTTCCTGCTCCAGGGATTCTCCTGATCCCCCATTCCATGAGCAGGGAATGTTTGATCCTTGTTCCTGATCTTGGGACTCTCCTGATCCCTCAATCCCTCCACAGGGAATGTTTGATCCTTGTTCCCGCTTCTCCCAGTCCCTCATTCCATGCACAGGGAATGTTTGATCCTTGTTCCTGCTCCAGGGATGCTCCCAGTCCCTCATTCCATGCACAGGGAATGTTTGATTCCTCATCCCATGAATTCCTTCCGTGGGCACGGGGAATGTTTTAATCCAGTTTAATTCCCTGATTTTCCCAGCTGGAGGCAAGTGACGGCCAAACCCCGAGGGAAGTGCTGGATTTGCAGCTGGATTTACAGCCCCGAGTCAGGGATGTGAAATTCCTGCCTGGAGCTGCCAAAACCTTCTCCACACAAGAATCAGGAATTTGTTCAACGTCCGAGGAGCAGCTCCGTGGATCCAGGGAGACCAAACGCAGGGATGGAGCAACTCCGGAGCATCCCCAGAGTCCCTAGAGTATCCCTGGAGAATCCCTGGAGCATCCCCAGAGCATCCCCGGATTGTCCCTGGAGCATCCCTCGAGCATTCCTGGAATATCTCCAGGACGCCCTCTGAGCATCCTATGAGTAACCCTCGAGTATCCCGAGCATCCTCTGACATTCCTGAGTAACCTTGGAGTATCTCCCGACCTACCTGAACATCCCAAACTTCTCCTGAATATCCCTGGAATATCCTCTGAGTAACCCCTGAGTATCCTGTGAGTAACCCCTGGGCACCCTGAACATTCCCAGAGCAATCCCTGAGTAATCCCTGAGCATCTCCTGACCCCCCCGATCATCCCAAACTTCTCCCAAGCCGCTCCTGAGCAGGGCCTGAGGAGCCTCCTGATCCATCCCATAATATTCCCTCCCCAGCCCTGTTTTCCCACCCTTTTCCCACCCTAAATCCACAATCATTCCCACACAGCCGCGCTTTTCCTTAAGGACAAAAACCAACTCCAAACACAGCGGGGAAAAACAGCAAAAAACACCGCGAGAATTCCGGAATTCCACAGGGCTGGGAAGGATTTCCCACTTCCCACCAGCCCATCCCAGGGGATGCGCCAGGCCCGGCCCTTCCCAGGCCATTCCGGATATTTCCAGGTGGAAAACCTCCCGTGACTGGAGGAAATCCCAGTTTTTCTTACCCCCACACCAGGCAAAACGAGCTGGGAAAATCCGATCAGGAAATTCTCATTTCCTGAGGAAACGAGGCCGGAAAGAAACCGGGAGGAAGGGAAATCTCATCCCAGTTTTTTCCCCTTGGATGAAGCCTCTCCTGACCTTTTTTCCAAGCTCCAGTGTCGGTTTTAGAGCAGCGGGAATGGAGCAGGTGTGGAATCAGGAATAAACCTGGAATTCTGGAAGTGATTCCCACTTGGAATAAAAGCAAGGAGACGCTCTGGGCCTGTTTTATAAATAAATATGGATCTGTTTTCCCAATTTTCCCAAGCTTTGGATTCCTCTGCCCATTCCCACCTCTAAAAATCCCCATTTTCCCCACCTTTTCCTTGAGGATCATCAGGAAAATGGGAACACCCCTTGGATGGGGGTGGGTTCTGCTGGAATTCTTTCAATGGGGTCAAAAATAGGGAAAAAAAATTCCTAAAAATTTGCATTAATAGGGAAAAAGGACTCACCGCACGGTGGATTGGTAAACGAGGTCTTCCCGCTTCCGGTAGTTTTCCATCTGGGAAAAGTTGGTGGAAAACATGGCATCGAAGGTGAAGATCTTCTGCTTGATGGTGCCGCCGTCAGTGACCTGCGGGAAACAACCCCAGGGTCCCAAATTTGGGCATTTTGGGCCCTTCTTGGAATATTTCAAAGGGTTTTCATTCCGAGAATTTGAATAAGTCGGTTTCGATTCGGATCGATTTGTTTAAATTTGAATGTATTTCTTTAGATTTTAATAGGTTTATTTGCGTTTTAATATAATTTTTTTTTGTATTTCGGTATTTATTTAGATTTGAATAAATTGATTTGAATTTTAATCTCCATGAAATGCTGTAAATATATTAATTTTAATATTTTATGTGGTGCATTTAAATACTTACATTAGAATTTTATTTTTATTTTTATTTTTATTTTTATTTTTATTTGATCACGATTTCCATATTTGCCCGTAGAATGCCAGAATCTTTCAGCTTGGAATTTATGGATTTATGATGCCCCTGCTGAGATGAAATCAAAATCCACGTTTTCCATCCCGTTATTCCATTTTCCAGCTAGGAATTGTCATTTTTGAATGGAAAATGGCTTTTTTAGGACTCTATTCCCTGTGCTTCTGGATTTATCTTCCCTGCTTTTCAGGAGTTTCAGTGGAAAAATATGGAGGAAAATGGGAATTTTGGGGCTAAACCAGCTCCCAGCAGAGAGTGAAAATTCCCATTTTTTAAAATAAGCCAGGAACAGCAGAAGGAGATCTTGGGATTCAATCCTCAAATCCAACATTTCCCGAGGACAAAACCCCAAATCCTCACCCAGCACTTGGCCAAAATTCCGCTGTTATTCCCCATTTCCTCTTTTCCCACTTTTTTTTTTATGGCAAAAAGAGGTGGGAAAGGGGGAAAAAGAATCCATCACTAAAAAACCTCTTCCAATTTATTATCCCAGGCTGAGGCTTTTATGGGAAAGAAATTCCACCCTGGCACGGATGGGGGATAAAGAAAAGCGGGAAAAATGACGGGAGTTGTAAATCTCCGGCCTTGGGAAGTTTCCAGGGAAGTTTCCAAGGATTTTTCTGGACTTTTCTTTAGACTTGAGGAGCAACCTGGGAGCTGCACCAGGATGGAGAAGGGATCCCAATCCAGAGGGATTTTAGGGATTCTTTTAGGGTGGGAAGCGCTGGGAATGTTGGAGGCCGCACCCATGGATTGGGAATTTGCAGCCTCGGGATTTTCGGGGAGCTGGAATCATCCTCTGGGAATCCCCACATTCCCTGAGCATTGGGAGTGCTGGGAAGAGCTGCTTCCAATCCTGAGGGACTTCCAGAGAATTCCAGGAAAAGGCCCATCAGGAATTCTCTCTCTCCAGGGATCAGCCCTAATTCCAGCCTTTTATCCATGCCCAGGGGAATTTTTTGGGAAGAGAAGCCCCATTGGAATTTGCAGCCCAACTGGGAATCAAAAAAGGAGGATAATTGGGCAGCATCCCCTGGTTTCTGTCCCAGTGGATGTCTCCACATCCAGGAATTTTGGGAAAAGGGGCACAGGAACACATTTCCGGGCGCTGCTCCCTGCATTATTCATAAATCCCAGGAAATATCCCATTCCCGACAAAACTCAGCTGTTCCAGCGGCAGCTCCCGCTGGAGCTCCCAAAATCCATTAAAATGAACATTTGCTGTTCCCAAAATCCATTAAAATCTCCAGAGCCTCCCGTCTGGATGCCCAAAGGACCCAAATCATGGGGAAGTGATGGATGCAGGATGAAGGGAGCGGTTGGAAAGGGCCGGAATTGGGATCTGATCCAGGTTCCGTGTCCCGAGGATGGATCGATGGATTCCCTTTCTCCAAGCAAATGGAAATTGCTCTGGAAAGAGGGAAAATTCCCTGGAGCAGCTGCAGCGCTCCCAGTGTTTGGGGGTGGAGGAGGGGGAACGCAGTGTCCACGTCAGAGCCACAGGGAAGAGCTCCTTATCCTGGAAAACTCCAGGTTTAGGATTTTCCTGGCCATTTCCTGGAGAATCACAGCAATGGGAAGAACTTGTTATCCTGGAAAACTCCTAGTTTAAGGTTTTTTTGCCCATTCCCTGGAGAATCAACCAGGAAAACTCTTTATCCTGGAAAACTCCAGATTCAGAATTTTCCTGGCCATTTCCTGGAGCATCACAACAATGGGAAGAACTCATTATCCTGGAAAAGTCCTGGTTCAGGATTTTCCTGCCCATTCCCTGCAGAACTGCAAACAATGGGAAGAACTCGTTATCCTAGAAAACTCTGGATTTAGGTTTTTTCCATACTCCATGGATATTACACGGAGCAATTCCCATACTCCAGGGATACTGCCAGGAGCAATGCCAGGGCCCTGCTCCCGGCAATCCCAGCTCCAGTTCATTCCCTTCCTGCTAATTACCCTGAGCACCAAACTCTAATTAGTGGAGACAGAGCTCCGTGGGCTCCCCTCCGTTCCAGCCCTTCATTCCCGGCCATCCCAGAAATCCCACTCAGCCCTGGGGAATGGGGCCTGGCCCTGGTCTGACAGCCCAGATCCACCAAACCCCATTTGCAATTCCCAAATTCCCATGCTCCGAGCCCAGCCCAACCCAGCTCTGCTGTGCGGAGCCAGATTGGAGCCTCCAAGGATTTTCCCTCCCTCTCCTACTTCCCTGTTGTTTTCCCTGGGAAAAGAAGTTGTTTTCCCAGTTCCCATCCTGGCACCGATCACACAAATCCGGGATCCGGCGCAACCCCGGAGACGCCGGCACCGGGAGCCAAGGGTCAGCTCTGGGTGTTCCCAGCCTCATTCCGCGCGGATTCTGCCACCCCCGTCTCCTGCCAAGGCTTTTTCGGGAGCTCTCCAGGTGCAGATCCGTGTTCACACCTGTTCCCGGGAACATCACACCTTGCGGAGGTGTTGGGATTGCTGGATGTTAATTAACGCCTCCGCCTGTGGCATGCGCTCCTGCTTATTCTGGGAAAATTCCCTTTGCTCGTCCCGGGAACGCTGAAATCGGCAGCATTCCAGCAGCTGAGGGGTTTCCCAGCGGGAGGAAAGGGAATGTCCCTCATCCCTGGGGAATCCCGCGGAATTGCTGGAATTCTGGGTGCTGGTTGCAGTGTGGGGCTTCTCTGTGGGGTTTCACCCGTGGGATGAGGCTCCTCAGGCTCAGAGTGCACAGATCCCGAGGGGATCACCCGCCCGGGCGATACGGATCCATCCCAGGGTTATGGATCCATCCTGGGGTTATGGATCCATCCCAGGGTTATGGATCCATCCCAGGGTTATGGATCCATCCCGGGGTTATGGATCCATCCCAGGGTTATGGATCCATCCCAGGGTTATGGATCCATCCCAGGGTTAGGGATCCATCCCAGGGTTATGGATCCATCCCGGGGTTATGGATCCATCCTGGGGTTAGGGATCCATCCCAGGGTTATGGATCCATCCCAGGGTTAGGGATCCATCCCGGGGTTATGGATCCATCCCAGGGTTAGGGATCCATCCCAGGGTTATGGATCCATCCTGGGGTTAGGGATCCATCCCAGGGTTATGGATCCATCCCAGGGTTAGGGATCCATCCCGGGGTTATGGATCCATCCCAGGGTTATGGATCCATCCCAGGGTTATGGATCCATCCCAGGGGTTAAGGATCCATCCCAGGGTTATGGATCCATCCCAGGGTTATGGATCCATCCCGGGGTTATGGATCCATCCCAGGGTTATGGATCCATCCTGGGGTTATGGATCCATCCCAGGGTTATGGATCCATCCCGGGGTTATGGATCCATCCCAGGGTTATGGATCCATCCCAGGGTTATGGATCCATCCTGGGGTTATGGATCCATCCCAGGGTTATGGATCCATCCCAGGGTTATGGATCCATCCCAGGGGTTATGGATCCATCCCAGGGGTTAAGGATCCATCCCGGGGTTATGGATCCATCCCAGGGTTATGGATCCATCCCAGGGTTATGGATACATCCCAAGGGTTACAGATCCATCCCAGGGTTATGGATCCATCCCAGGGTTATGGATCCATCCCAGGGTTATGGATACATCCCAAGGGTTACAGATCCATCCCAGGGTTATGGATCCATCCCAGGGTTATGGATCCATCCTGGGGGTTAAGGATCCATCCCAGGGTTATGGATCCATCCCAGGGTGATGGATCCATCCCACAGGTTATTCCCAACTCCATTCCCCACTGCCTTTTTCATCTCTCTCCCCCGTTTCCCTGCCCCTTCCCGCCCCTGGAGCAGCTCAGATCCCTCAGACTCCAGGAGCTCCCTCTGCTCCCTGTCCAATAAATCACGGGAACGAGGAGCCGGGCGTGACCCCAATCCTGCGCTCCGGAGCCACATTCCCATGATTTACGGGCGGAATAAACGGAACCCCACAGCTCCCCCCGGCTCTCCCGGATCCATCCATCACCTCCAACACCCCGGAGCTGCCACTGGAGCTTTGGGAAGCTGCAAAAGTCCAGGAGTGAGGCAAGGCAGGAAGAAAAACATGAGAAAAATCTTAAAATCAGGATGGAATTGGGCAAATCCTAAGATGCTCCATGAAAAACCCAACTTCCCAAACCCGGGAAGCTCCCTGGGAAAGGAGCAAGAGGGAAGGAGGGGTAAAAACCCCTGGAAGAAAAGGGGGATTTGTGGGGATAAAAATCAAAGCTGGGATATTTCTGCCCTTCCCTTTCCCTCCGAGGTTTCTCGGAGCATCGTTTGCTCCGGAGCAGCAGCCGCTCCCACATCCCCCTGGCTGGGGGGATTATGCAAATCCAGCTCCCGGGAAAGTGGGTTAATCCAATATTACCGAGTGGAAAAGGGAAGGAAAAACCTGGTGGAGACGGTGGAGCCAGCAGGAAAAAAAAATCCTCCCTGAAAAAGGGGGGAGGTGGAGCCAATTCCAAGGTGGAATTTTGGACTCGAGGCAGGTTTGGGGTTCTGTTCCCCGCCTGTCCAACATTTAGGGGTCCAGCCATAAATAATTATAGGAAAATCCAGCTGGGATTCCGTGGAGATGCTCCTGTGCACACACCACATTCCAACAGCCGGATTTGCACCCGTCCTTTCCCCGTTTATAAACCTGGGAATGGAGGAGAGCATTAGGGAAGGGCAGCGCCTTCTTCAGGAGCAGGAACAGGATGGGAAATCCAAGGAAAAATATTCCCAGCTGCTCCATCTGATGCCACCAGCACCACTCACCCTCTTTGCCTCCTGCAGGAGTTTTCCCTGGAAAACTTCAGGTTTTCTTGGATAAAACCATTTGTGGTTGGCAGCTTATCCCAAATTTCCCTGGAGAAAGCTGAGGATTGGTGAACCTGAGGCTGGATCAAGGCTTGGGAATGATGATCCAGGGGCAGCTCTGGCCTCCAAATCCCCCTTTCCCAAATAAAACCGGGCTCCACATCCTTCCTTTCCCAATCAAAACCAACATCCAAATCCTCCATTTCCCAAATAAGATCAGTCTCAAAATTCCTCTTTCCCAAATAAAATCCAAATTCTCCTTTCCCAAATAAAACTGGCCCCCAAATTCACCTTTCTGAAATAAATCCAATATCCAAATCCTTCCTTTCCCAAAAAAAAAAACCTGCCTCCAAATCCTTCTTTTCCCAAAACAATCCTGCCTCCAAATCCTTCCTTTCCCAAATAAACCCAACATCCAAATTCTTCCTTTCTCAAAAAAACCCTGCCTCCAAATCCTTCCTTCCCAAAACAATCCTGCCTCCAAATCCTTCCTTCCCAAAACAATCCTGCCTCCAAATCCTTCCTTTCCCAAAAAAAAACCAAACACCAAGCTCCAACTTCCCCTTTCCCAAATAAAACCAGGATCTTCCCTCCTGTTCAACATCTCAAATGCCCAAACATTTTGGGAACAGGAAAAGTTTTTTTTCCTAAAAGCTCTACATGAAGAGCCCCAAACTTCTCCCCAAACCCAAATATCCCAAATTTTCCCGATACCTCCCTTTCCCCCATAATTTTCCACCCGCCAATCTCTTGGCAGAGCGGTGCCAACCTCAGCTCCGACCTCCAAATCCCAACCCAATCCCGAGCCATCCCTAAACCCACCTGGCAGCCACTCCAAAAAAAAAACAAAGAAGGGGGGCTCCACACGGAGCCCAAATCCAACGATGATCCCAAATCCTGATGATCCCAAATCCTGATGATCCCAAATCCATCCCGGCCACATTTTCCCAGGCTGTCTCCCTCCTCCTCCTCCTCCCTGGAATTGATATTCCCATCAGCTGGAGAGCTCCTGGCTTTATTTCCTGCCTCATCCAGCCCTGACCTTCTGTTCCCGAGCTGGCTCCGCATTCCCATTCCCGAGGCGTCGGAGCTCACCCGGTACCAGACGATCTCCCGCATTTTCCCGTCGGTTTTGAAGTTGCATTTCAGGGTCACGGCGTCTCCCACCACCACCGGAGGCAGGGGCTCGATGCTGACGGTCAGATAAGCTGGAAAAGTGGGGGGAAAAGAGCAGGGAAAGAGAGCTGAGCTCCAGGGAAGTTTGAAATGGCTGTTTTCCAGGAATCGTGTGGATTAATGGCACTGGTGGATGCCAGGGAAAGCCCTGACCCCTCTCAGGGATGGGTTTGGGTCACCCCCAACGATCCCTAAAAAGTCAAAATTGAAGGAAATCCTTCCTGAATTTGGGAAAATCCCAGCGGCCGCCATTCCCACTGCAAATTCCCGTCCTTCCTGCGGCTTTGCCCTGGGCTCCATCGTCTCTCCCCATTCCCTGCCCTGTGCTTCCACAAAACTTCCCAAATTCCTCATTCCCAATGGGAATTCCCCAGCAGCTTTGGCCGAGGATGCACAACCCCCACCCGGAGGTTTTCCAGCTCCTTCCCCATCTCCCCACAGCCGGATTCCGGATCCATCCTTGCTCCAGAGGGAAAGTCGGAGCCTGGGCAGCTCCATCCATCCCTTTTCTCCCTCTTTCCCCTCGATTTGTGGGGAAATCGGGAGCAGGGAGCAGCCGGAGGGGCAGCAGGGACGGGAATTGCATTCCCGATTTATTTTCCTGCCTTTCCTGTGGCTGTTGGGAATCTATGGATTGGCAGCCTGGCAAATCCCAGCATCCTTCCCTGTTTAACACCGGGATGTCCCAAAAAAAAGCCCCTCACCCACTCCAAATTCCCTCTTTTTTAATCCCTCCTCGCACCAGGTGGGAAAAGAGCCGAGCAAAATTCCAGGAAACAGGAGCAGGTTTGGAAACGGGGCTGGAAACCAGAGATTCCTTTGTGGAAGATGCCCTGGGAGGGGAGAAGGTGAATTCCCAGGATTTTTTTGTGCCTCCCAGGCGGTGATCCTGAGGCTCAGCATTCCTTGTAAAACAACGTGGAGGTGTTTGTGCCATAAATCCCAGGCACGACCTGCGGGAGAACACGCTCCGGGAACACGTGCCGGCTGCGGCAGCAGGGCAGCGTGGCCTGGAATATTGAACACCGGGAAAAAGCCGGAAAATCCCGTTTGGTGCTGCTTTCGGGGGGCTGCGGGAACAACTCTGCGCAAGGAAATGTGGGGGGAAAAGGGGGGTTTTGGGAATGTTTGGGGGTAGGGCTGAGGGTTAAATCCCTTTTTAGCCCCAAATGATGCTTGGAATGAGGGGATTTTGATGTTGCATCCCGGAATCCTGGCTTTCCTGGCTGGGAGCGAGCCACATCCTGGCCAACATTCCCTGCCCGCCTGGGGCCGGCGTCTTTCCAGCCTCTCCCTGCCTGCCCAGGGTTTATTTTTGTTCCTAAAGCGGGGATTAAATCCCTGCGATTGCCAAGGCTGCACGAGGGGCCCTTGGATTCGGGGCTGTGCGGATGGAAAAGGCAGGAATGGGAGGAGGAGGAGGGAGGGAGGAAGAGCAGCCGAGGTCTCTCCGGCTGCCCCGATTCCCCTCGCTCGCCTTTTGACATTTCCGAACGCCGCGATGAGCAACAGGCATGGAAAAGCGGCGGGGAGGGGGGGGATGAGCAAATCCTTGGCAGCGCGGCAGGATCCGCCCCAAGGAATTCGGGATGGAGCCTCCATGCGTGCGGAAGAGCTCTGCCTTTCCATGGAGCCCCCGGGTGGGATCGCGGCTCCCGCCTGCCCCCGGATCAGCCGGAGATTAAAGAGAGCCGGGGACGAGCTGGCAAAGCTGGAGCAAAGATTGGATTTCCCCTCCTGTCCATGGGATGTGGAGATCCAGGAGCTCCCAGCTCAATATTTCCAGATGTTTTCCTTCCCTGTTTCCATGTTATTCCCTTCCAGATCCATGCACTGCCACGGGAAGAGAAACCATCCCCATCCCAGTCCAGAGCAAAGATTGGATTTTCCCCCCTGTCCCTGGGATATGGAGATCCAGGAGCTCCCAGCTCGGCATTTCCGGATGTTTTCCATCCCTCTTCCCAAACTATTCCCTTCCAGACCCGTGGAATTCCATAGGAAAAGGATCCACCCCCATCCCCGTCCAGCCAAGGCTTTTGGTGGTGTTTGGACCATTCCCTGATTTTTGGTGGATTATTAAAGTCAAAAAGAACCATGTTTGGGATGGCCCCAGCCACTCCCATGCAGCAAATCCACCCACCCAAGCATTTTTCCAAGGAAATCCCCCTCCAAACCCATCCCTGACCTGCAACTTCTGGGTGGCCAGAAAAAAAGAAAACAAAATGGGAATTTTTGCCTTCTCTGCTCCCTCCACGTGCTGGAAAACCACTCGGAGCTGGCACTGGGAGCAGCTTCCACCCCTATTCCTGGGAATTCTGGCTTGGCTGGGCCTTAAATCCAGACATTTCATCCCTAAAAACACCAGGGTGGGACCACAGGATGCTCCCAAGCTTTTCCTGCATGGAAAAGACGAAGCTCTGGAGCTCCGGGATTTATCAGGATCCCACTGAGAGCTGATTCCAGAGCCCCAGCTGGGCCTGGAAAGGGCAGGAAGGGGAAAATTCAAATGCTCCAAGAGCATCCCTGCCCAAATCCAGAGCAAAGCCAGCACAGAAGTTGTGGAAAAGAAGGAGAGAAGAGGGAGAGGGAAACAGATGCCGAGTCCCCACAGGAGCCGGCCAAGGATGCGTGGAGGGGAGGGGGGAAAGCGGGAAAACAAAGGAAAATAAAGCAGGAATCCAGATGGAGCCGTCCAGACCCCGCTGCTTGGCTGCGGCTGACGCGCGGATCCCATCCCTCATCCTCCCCTTCCCTTCGCCTCCCGACAGGGAACAACTGCCAGGTGTCAGCGCTGCTCCGAAGCCTCCCTCGGCTCCCTCTTTTTTTGGGATTTACTGAGGAGAACAAAGCGGCGGTGACGGGAATGGCTGGGTGGGAAGAGCTCTTCCAAAAGGAAGAGCCCATCCCAAATTTCTGTCATCCCTCGCGTTATCGGCATCCCTTTATCAGCGTCCCCTTCTCAGCCTCACTCCGCTTCCCCTTTGCTCTTTTCAATCCGAGATTTTCCAGAGAATGCCGAGCCGGGCCTCCCCCGGATCGGATTCAGCCCTCTGGAAATTCATCCCTCTGATTAGATGGCAGCCCTGGGGAGGAGAGGATATTTTTGCTGGCAATCGCTGGGAATTCTGGCACCGTCCAGTTTAAGGGGGATTAAAAAAAAAAGGGAAAAGGGAAGGGGGGGGAGGAGAGGGGGAAGGGAGGGATAAAGGAAATGTCCTTTGAAATCGGGAGTGACGCGTTCATAAAGGAGAACATCGGAACAAGCTCGGTGCTTCCAATTACAAAAGAGCTCCCAGGGATGAGGCAGGAATTGCTCCAGCCCTGGAAGTGCGGGATGCTGGATACAAACCCCGTTTCCAGCTCTTTTCAGCATTCCCTGGGGATTTCTGCCCACAAATGCAGCAGGACACTCCATGGGAATGGCCAGGGATGAAGCACAAGCAGCTGGAATCCCTCCGAGGCTCCTGGGGACGGGGGGAGGGAGGGGATGGAAGGGGTGGGAATGTCCCAAGGAAGGGCCTTGGAGCAATGGAGCCTTCCAAGGAATCCCAGCACCACAGGGAGCCCCTTCCACATCTTCCCCAGGCGCCTGATTCCTTCCATCCCACATGGGAATCCAAGATTGATTTATGGAGATCACCCAGTGCTCCCATTCCCAGATTTCTTGTCCCCCAGTGCTTCCCAAAAATCCGGCCTAAAACCAATGGAATTCTGGAACTGGATTGGAAGGGACCTTAAAGCTCATCCCGTTCCATGGGCAGGGATTTCTCCCACTATCCCAGGTTGCTCTAAGTCCCGCCCAAGCTTGGACAAATCCTGGGATGGGGCAGCTCCAGCTGAGGACGGATTTTCCCCCGTTCTGTGTCCCCAAAGTCCAACCCATCCCCATCCTTTGAGGAATGGTCCTGGGAAGCAGCAGCGGATCGGAGGGAGTGGGAGCTCGGGATGGAGCCAGAGGAGAGGATTCCAGCGGCTCCATCCCCCTCTGGAACACCCCCAGCATCCTCGAGGAGCCCGTGACAACACAAACACCTCATAATTTTAATTAGCCAGTGATTAACGGGGCTTATCCATAATTCCCTCCCATTCCTCCACCTCCCTTTTCCAAGCTGGGGCCAGCATGGGATGGGAAAACGAGGAGGGAACAGGAAAATGGACCCCAGCACTCCCTTAACCAGCGGATATCCCGCAATTCCCGGGATTTAAGGAGAGCAGGAGACATTTTGACCCTTTTGGAGGGATCTAAAGGGGAGCAAACCCCCCTGGAAAAAGCTGGGAGTGCCCCTGCAAATTCCCGACCCTGGAATGTCCGCAGCCACGGCGGATGCGGGGACGGAACCCCCGGATCCGCAAGAACCGAATGTGCCCCGACCGGCGGCGCTTCGCAACATCTTGTCCATGAAAAATTCAGCAGCTCCAGTTGTTCCTGGGAATGCAGCAAATTCCTTCCCGTTCCCTTCCCGGCTCCGGCCATGCCTTATTTATGACATTCCAGGACAATTTGCAGTCGGAATATGATGCTGCCTCTCATTGTTAACCCGGGAGGGCTCCAAGGGCGAAGAATTCCCAGCTGGCCCCATCTGGAGAGGAGGAATTTTGCTGAATCCGGAGCTTTTCCTCCTGGAAAGCTGCACCGGGGTTTTATTTCTCATTTAAACGGGAATAAGTGTCTGGCACGGGTTTAACACCAGCCAGGGAATGGGATGTGACAGCCAGAGTCGGCGCCGCGCTTCCAAGGAAAATGGGCCTTTGGGAAGTGGGAAAAATGGACTGGGGGAGCCTTGTGCTGAGTTTTCCTTGGATCTTCAGCTTTGCTTCCCAAAAATCCACCAGCTCAGTGCCGGCGGGGTTAAAGCTCCCCAAGCCCTCCACTGCCTTCCCAAAAGTCATCCTGGCTTTTGGAAAACGGGCATATTCCCTAAAATAAACCCGGGAAAGTTGGCGTCACCCCCAGGCGAGGAGGAGCCCGGCTGGCAGGGAGCGAATGGCATTAATCCCGGGAAAATGGGATATTAACAGGCCGAGCAGACAATTAAGAGCCGGTAATTAAAATTCCTCTTCCCTCACAAACATCTCATTAGGCGCCGCTTCCCTCCCTCATTTCCATAAGTGGGTGGGAACGATTCCGCAGCTGGATCTGGAATTATTCCTTAGGCGGGGCTGCTGGACCAAACCAGCTCCTACATTTTTAGGGATCGGGAGAAAATGTATGGGGTGAGCAGGGGGATGTCCAACCCATGCTTTGGGTCCATTTTTCTCCAGTTAATGGGATGCAGAACCTGACGGATCCCATGGATGTGTCCCGAGCCTCTTTGTGATGGGAATCAATGGTTTGGATCAATCCTTTGGATCGATCCATGGATTGAGCGTGGCCTCTTTGGCCTCTCAGCCCCTTTCAAATGAAGATGAAGTGAAGGAATCACTTCAAGCCAGGTCCCAGCAGCAGTTTCCGGTCACATTCCGTGAGCAAACCTTGTCGGAATTGCAAAATGATGGAATTTTATGGATCAACTCGGCCCGGAGAAGCCGAGGCTGCTCCATCCCTGGAAGTGTCTGAGGCCTGGCTGGGCTTGGAGCATCCTGGGATAAGGGAAGGTGTCCTTGCCCTGGGATCCCTGGGATGGGATTTAAGGTCCCTCCAATCCAACCCATTCCATGATTCCCCATATTGATAAAATATGGATGAAACCAACCCCCAAACCCAGCTTCCAAGGATTTCAACACCTAAATCCCATCGAGATGGAATTTTTAACCACTGCCCAGCTTCCCTTTTTCCTTAAATCTCAGATTCCTCCTAAGCAAAATATCCCAAAGAAAAGACATCCCAAAATATCCCAGCCCAAAGAAAAAGGATGAATTCCTGATTTGCTCTGTGCCGTGATTCCCAGTATCCTTGTGTCCATGGGAAGCATCTCCACCACCACCTGAGGGCTTCCCAAGCATCGATGTTGATGGATCTTCTGGGAAAATCCATTTTTGGGCTGTTTTTCTCCTCACGATGAGCTCCGGTGTCACTTTTATGTTCTGGAGGGGTGGGATTGGCTCCGAGATTCCAGCGGCTCCAGAGGCAGAAGAAAAATGAGGAATGAGATCCAAATGGATCCTGCTGGGCTAGAAACATTCCAAACATTCCGGCTCCATGGGATTTTCATCCCCATCGGCACAACCTCAGCACAATAAAGGATTTCGGATGGAAAGGGAGAGTTCGGGCAATTGGGAGTGGAAAGGCCATGGGAAATTTGGGATTTGGGAACCTCCCGGTGCTGCCGTGTCCCATCTCTCCAATTCCAATATCCATCCTCTTTCCATCTCCTCCTTCCCACATTTCCACCTTTCCCTGTCCAGTTTCCTTCCAACAATGACTCAAGTCCAGCTCTCTCCATGCCCAATAAATCCCAGGAAAACCCCAGCATTCTCCACCTTTGCCGCACGCCTCCTGACAAACAAATCCGGGTGGGATTGACCCGTCGGAATCAGCTTCATGGCTTGGGCACGGGCTGGAATAAATCTTCGAACGTCTTCATCCGGCTTTTCCCAAGCTCCTCGGAGCTGTTCCGGCTCATTGGAGCACAGGATGAGGGAGCCCATTCCCGGCCTGGCTTCGGCTCGCGGCGTCGATTTTGTGCTTGTTCGACATCTCCGGCACAAATCCACAGGGAATGCGGCGTTCCAGGAAGAAGATGGATGTTTGGAGGGAAAACCGTGACGGCTTTGGCTGGAGGAAGACCAGGCCCTGCTACAAACCCTGGAATGGCTTTGGGATCATCGTTTGGATGTTCAGGGGGTCCCTCATCCCAAAAATCCGGGGATTTCCTGGATGCTCAGAGATGTAATTCCATGGTGGATATAAGGGCTGCATCTCACCCATCCTGGGAGATAAATCCAGTGGCTACAAAATCAGGGATGCTGGAAAAGTGAGGATTTCAGGATGAACGCAGGAAAAGCAGGGTTGGAGGGAAGGAACCGCCACCAGAAAATCAGGGTCAGTTGGATTTGGGAAGTATGTCCTCGGGATAGATGGAACAAAACCAGGGATGCTGGAAAAGCGAGGATTTGGGGGTGAACACAAGAAAAACAGGATTGGAGGGAAGCAACATCCATCGGAAAACCAGGACCAGTCAGATTTGGGAAGTATTTCCCTGGGATGGATGGGAATTATCTTCTGTTCGGGACAAAATTCCAACACCCCTAAAACTGAACCCCTACCCGGAAGCGAATCCCTCTCCGTGAAACACACAAAGAAGGATCCAAGACCCTTCCCAAGGCTTGGGAAACCCCTCCCAATCCCAAAACTCCTTAAATCAACTCCGTCAAGGCGCAGCCAGCACAGAAAAGATGGATTTTCCCGGCCCACGTCGCTTATCAGCAGGAATGCGGTGGCTGCATTGATATTCCCGGTGATTTATGGGATTTTATCCCCCCACCCGCACAGCCTGGGAATGCAGGGCCGTAAATCACACATGGAATATTTATCTCCGGATGGGAAGGATGTTTAGGAGCATTTACCGAAGCGCTGGGAAGTTTTATTTATAACTTTTCCCCCTCTTTCCACTTCCAATGTTTCCATAAAATCCCTTGGCCTCCTGGCAGTGCTGGAGGGGGGAACATTTTATCTCCACATCTTCATCCCACTGATATTCCCATAAAATAAAATAAAATAAAACGTTGGACATCCCTCTGGAGCTCCCACAGCTGCTCAAAGAGGCAGCTTGGGATGGGCCGAGGGGATTTTGGGATGAGCTTGGAAGGGGTTGTGGGGTTGGAATTTCAGGAAGAGCTCAGGATGGGTCATTGGTTTGGGATTTTGGGAAGATCTTGGGATGGGTCATTGGATTGGGATTTTGGGAAGAGCTCCTGGTGGGTAGTTGGATCAGGATTTTGGCAAGAGCCGGATGTTTGTCATCATTCCGCTGTCATTTCTCCTGTTCCTTTAGCCCCATTTCCTCATCATCTAAGGATTTTTCCAGATTTTTCATTTTGTTTGGATCATTTGGGGCGCTTTCAGAATCCAAAATGATGCCTCATCTCGGGAAAGGTGGGAAGGTGAAGCCAGCAGAGCCAAATTCCCTCAAAAACCTGGCACCATCCCTAATTTGGAGCGATGGCTCCGCCGGCACCTCGTGGTCTCTTCCCAGATGTTGGAACAGCTGCAGGAGCCAAAATGGAGCCAAAAATTCCGCAGGGCCAGGCTGGGTCTGAGACGCCTCGTTTGATAAATGGAGATCGTGGCCCTCATTTGCATCTATGCAAATATGCAAATCAGGGCTGATTCCTGTCTGCCAATCAACCCCCAAAGCTAATTAAGGCAGAAGCCCCCGAATTGGTCGCTCCCTGATTTCATTCCCATTCCATAGGGTGAAACCAACAGATTTTGGCCAAACGAGGCCCAGCAGGTGGGAGGTGCCACCTCTCATCCCAAATTTTCCTTTTTCCCTATGAACAAACCCCATTCCTGCAGGATTTCCTGCTCGCCCGTGGGTTTCCTCCACATCAGCTGGATTTTCCTCAGAGTTCTCCACCGGAAGTGCTTCCACCCCCAGTCTGGGCTGCAGGGCAGGAATTCCCTCCTGCTGGTAAATCCCAGGAGGGAGTTCCTCCCTCCTTTTTCTGGCAGATCCCAATGAAACCTGAGAACTGTAAAAAAATCCCAACTTTTCCTTCTTTTCCCCCATTTTTTCCAGCTCACCCCAGCTGCCCCATGGATCACTCTCCAAACCATTTCCATGGATTTTTGTCTTTCCCCAGCAAACCCCAAGCTCCCCAGATGGGGAATTTTCCTACAATCCCAATTTTGCCAAGCGGGAGCGACCGCCGACCACCAAATCCAATGGAATGCCTCCGGAATGCTTTAACATTCCCTAAAATCCTTCCAGCAGAGCATGGTGCCTCCTCAGCACCTGGATTAACCTGGATTAACACTCCAAGCCGGAATGTCCAGGTGTCCCAGGGCTAAAAATTCCCCCCGCTTTGCTTTTCCCTGGTTTTTAATCAAGCAGCTCCACGGAAAACACAGCGGGATCTGATCTCCATGTGCAGATGCGGAATTAATCCCGAATTAAGTGTGGCAGGAGAAGGAGAGGCTGTATCCTAATCCCGCACTGAAAAAGATTGGAAATGGGATTTTTCCCCACACCAGCAAATTCCCAGCCCTCCTTTTCCAGCGGCTCAGCTCTGCATCCCAACAAGGAAGAGATTCCCTCCAGCTGAATGCTCCTGGACTTTCCCAGGAAGCTGCATCCTCTGAATGCCGCCCCTGGGCAATGGGATTATGGAAAACCTCACCTGGAATAAAGGATTTTATCCCCAGATGGTGTTGCCATACAAAATCCATCCCAGGAATGCAATTCCAGAGTAAAAAATGGAATTATTGTACCTGGCGCTCCGTTTTAGAGCCCCAATCTGGAGCTGAGGGATTGGAAAATTGGGGAAAAAATCCCAAAACCCTGGCAGAGCTCAGTCAGTGGCTTGGGGTGGATTTGCCAACAGCTGCTGAGGGTTTTCCCGCTGTTCCAGCTCCGTTGGGATGGGGATTATGGCACCGGCAGCCAATTCCGGGAAGCCACGGCTCGGGGTGTTAATCCCGGCTGGAGTTAATCCCAGCCAGAATAATTAACAGAGCAGGAAGGAGCTGGGAGCTGCTCCCTGTCCCTGGAAGTGCTCAAGTCTGGGTTGGAACAACGACCTATGGGAAATGTCCCTGTCCATCTGAAAGCACTCCATGGTTTCAGGCCTTTCCCTGCCTCAGTTTCCCCAGCTGGGAAGGGGAAAACAAGATCCTTTCCAGCTCATCCGAGATCCAGGAAAATCCCATCCCAGAGTAACTGCAAGGTGTTATTAGAGATCCCAAAAAAATCCCATCCTGGAATAACAGCAAGGGGTTTTTAGAGATCCCAAAAAAAATCCTGAAGTAACAGCAAGGGGTTTTTGGAGATCCTAGAAAATCCTGGAATAACAGCAAGGGGATATTGGAGATCCCAAAAAATCCCATCCTGGAAGAACAGCAGGGGATTATCAGAGGTGCTCCTGCTCCCAAAAACAACCCCGGGAAGGAATTTTCCCACCCAAAACACCCCAATCCTCCCTAAAACTCCTCTTTTTCCAGCTTTAGCGGGAGACCCACAGATTTGGGATGGGAAAAAGAGGGAAAATCATTCATTCCATCCAGGAAAGTTGGAGGGTTTTGTTTTGGAAGACCCCACTGGGTTTCCCATCAATTCCAAGCAGGTTTTCCCAAGCCCCAGTGGCCCTGGAGCAGGGGTGACCCTGACCCAGGTGACGAATTCCCTGATTTATTTCTCCACTTGCAGGAAATCCAATTATCCCAGACTTTTGATTGGTGACAAATGAGGAGCCATCGATCCCCCCTCCCTCCCAGCTGTCGGCTCCGGGTGATCTCCGCTCCTTCCATCGATTCCTGCACGGAGGAACCGGGAAGGGTTCATCAGTACTGATTTTGTGGGATTTTTACTTCTGAACTCCTTCTGCAGAGGCACGACCTCAGGCACAGGAAGAGGGAGAACCAACCCAGTCCATGCAGGAATCCCGGGAGCTCCAAAATCCACTTTGTTTTTGGATTTCTGGGTGTGATGCGCATCTTTTTCCCAAAAAAAAAATGACCTGGGGGATGCCTGGGGCACCTGGATCAGCCCCAAAGGGTCCTGGGGGGAATCCTTGGATGGATGGAAGGGCGGGAGGGAAGGGCGGGAGGAAGGGCGGAAGGAAGGAAGGGAGGGCGGAAGGAAGGAAGGAAGGGCGGAAGGAAGGAAGGGCGGAAGGAAGGGCGGAAGGAAGGGCGGAAGGAAGGAAGGGCGGAAGGAAGGAAGGGCGGAAGGAAGGAAGGGCGGAAGGAAGGGCGGAAGGGCGGAAGGGCGGAAGGGCGGAAGGGCGGAAGGAAGGAAGGAAGGAAGGAAGGAAGGGAGGGAGGGAGGGAGGGAGGGAGGGAGGGAGGGAGGGAGGGAGGGTTGGTTAGATTTTTTGGACAGAGTCCTCCAGACCCTTCATGGCAACAGCCAAAATTCCCACCAGGATTCCCAGTTCCAGGATTTGACCCTGGCCTGGAGATGCTTCCCAAACTCTCCCTCATCCATTGGGACAGCTGTGATCCCATCCCTCGGGAACGCCGTGATCCCATCCCTCAAGATCTCCCTGGCCCAACCTCATCCAGCTCCGTCTTTCCCGTCTTCTCCAGCCCCATTCCCTGGACAAAGCAGGATTGTGATCACCGCTCCCTCTCCTCCGGATTCACACTCCGTGATTGATAATCCCTCTGCTTTCCGGGTAATTCTACATCCCTAATGGGATTAACGGATATCTCCCTGTTCCAGCCCCAATTCCAGGTGCTGATTCCCGACACTTCCCCACTCCCACGGAGACGATGTGCGGCGCTCTTCCCTTAATCCCGATCCACCTCCCTGGGGCTGTTCCCTTAATCCCGATCCACCCCCACTCCGCTGGGAAATCACTGCTAATTAACACCTTTCCCTCTCCCAGCACTTCCAGAGCTGTCCCATTATCCATGTTTGACTTTTCCTGCTGATCCCAAAGGCCGACAGAGCAAAATCCCAGCCCCGATTCCTCCTGTAGCTCTGCTTCTGGAATGTTGGTGTTTTTTGGGATCTTTTCCCTCAAATCCGGCATTCTGGGGGTTCTCCCATCCCTGAGATGGAGCAAAGCTGGAAAATCAGGAGGAGATTTTTCCATGGCTCCACATGGTGTCCATAGGATTCGGATTTTCCGAAATCCGTCCCTATTCCCACATCCATCCCTATTCCTGATGCAGAACTCCCATCCCAAAGCCCGCCAGGACACAGAGAATCCTCAGACAAACCACACATTCCCATTTTTCATCCCAAATTTCCCTCCTCTTCCTGAAGACCCCAGCCTGACCTCCCAGCCAAGCCAAGGAGTGGGATTGGGAATAACAGCAGCAGCCAGACCTCGGAAGAGAGGGGAAAACGCCCGGCAGAGCCTCAGATCCTCGGGATGTGCCAGGAGGCCGAGGCTCCGCATTAATAAAACATAACCAAGCGTGGGATCATCCAATATTCCTTTAATTCAGTGCTCCCGGGAGGGCGGGAAGAGAGGTCGGGAATGCGGGAGGTTTTCCTGCTCAGCAGGGCGGAGAGGAGTGCCCGGGATGTTAAACAGCTGGAAAAGCCCTCCCTTCCCATTCCCATTCCCTTTCTCCACGCTGGAAGTGCTCTCCATTCCCATTCCCATTCCCATTCCCAACCTATTTTCCAGGCTCGAAGTGTTCCCTATTCCCATTCCCATTCCCATTCTCTCTCTCTCCAAGCTGGAAGTGCTCTCCCTTCTCATTCTCATTTTCCAAGCTGGAAATGCTCCCCATTCCCATTCCCATTCCCATTCCCAACCTATTTTCCAGGCTGGAAGTGCTCCCTATTCTCATTCTCATTCTCCAGGCTGGAAGTGCTCCCCAGTCCCATTCCCATTCCCATTCCCATTCCCATTTCCTCCCTCCCCCTGAGATAGAATCATTCCAATCAAATCCTTTCAGTCCAGAAACTCTGGGATTTTTTTCTCCCACTTTTTTTCCTCCCGGCGGGAAGCGTGGAGCAGATCCAGAGCGTGATCCATGCAAACCAAGAGTGGCGGGATCATCCCGACCATCCCATTGCCCGCAGCCTCCCTCTCCCTCCATGGAATCTCCCAGATTTTCCTGCCCTAAATAAAAACAACCCCACAAATTCCAAGGAATGGGAAGGTTTAATTTGGGAAATGCTTCCTGGAGCTCCTACCGCCTCCCACTCCCCAGGCTACGGCAGAAATTCGGGAGGAATCCCAACAATCTCCACTCCTCACAAAGCGCTTCCCTATGGAAAAAAAGCCGGAATAACGCAGGAAGATGCAAACAGAACTTCAAAAGAGTCACCAGGAGCTGGCGTTCATGGAAAACATCTGATTATCCAATTCCAAAGGGAAGGACTCCGAGCGGAGCCCGAGCACTGGAGGAGTTTCCATGCAGGATGGGCTCTCTGGGACCCTTGTTCCTGGGAATTGCATCCTTTGGATCTTTTCTGCAACGGGATCTGCCCAATTGCCTGGTGCTTTTCCAGCAGCAGATCCAGCCTTGTATCCTGCATGGAAAATCCTGTTCCCCAGCAGATCCAGCGTTTCTGTCCTCCATGGAAAATCGCATTCCCCAATGGATCCAACCTGTTGTCCCACATGGAAAATCCCACACAGTGGATCTATTTTTATCCATCCATCCATCCATCCATCCATCCATCCATCCATCCATCCATCCATCCATCCATCATCCATCTATCCATCCCCCATGGAAAATCCCATTCCCCAGCAGCTCGCTGGGAATATTTTGGGCTCGTTGGCCTTTCCCAGCCCCCCAAACTCTCCCACCCCTCTCCGAGTCACGGGGTTCTCCCGCAATCCAACATTCCCTGGTATATTTTTAGGAGGAAAGCCAGGAAAGCAGCCAAATTCCACCCCCGGTTTTTGGGATGCTCCCGGAGCTGCGGAGGGTGGAATGGCAGAGCCCAGGCACGTGGATCCCGTGTTCCCACGCGGATCCCGTGTTCCCACGTGGATCCCATGTTCCCACGCGGATCCCGTGTTCCCACACTTTGTGCGGCTCCATCCGCAGGGAATGGGGGCAGCTGGGTCTAAAAAAAGGAGGAAGATTTTCCATGGAGCAGCGGGAGGATACCAAATCCCGGTCCAGGAATCCACGCTTGGAATCTTCCAAACCCTTGGAGCCAGAGCTTTGGAATGCTCTCTCCAGAGGGGCAAAGCTGGGCTGGGAATTTCCATCCCATCAAAATCCCTTCCCAGGCAATTCCCATCCAGTCCATGGGGTTTTTCCATAGGAAAGACACAGCCACAGAGAACTCGGGATGAGGAAGGGGAACATCTCCACAAGAGGCTCACAGGGAGCTCATCCGTGTCCCCCTTATCCCAAAATTGGGATGATCCCAAGGATTTTGCTGGAATTTGCTGAGCTGGATTCTTTGTGCCCCTCTCCTGCTGTCCCAGTCCTGCCGGGAAGAGCCAGAGATTCCCAAATCCATGCCAGGACATCCCATGGTGACAATCACTGGCCAAAAATGTCCCTTCCGTCACTTCCCTCTATTCCAGGTCCCAGCTCCAGGAGCAATTCCCACCTTGGGACCAGCCTGGCACGAGCGGCCTCCAAAGCAACGTTCTACCCATAAATCCAGGCTTATCCATGGAATTCATCCCAAAAAAAAAAAGCATTTCCATGGACAGGAGACCACAAGGAAGCAGATCCCTCATCACCCTTCATCCCACCCATCCCTCCAATCCCAAACTCCTCTCATGAACCCTCTCCCTGGATCCAGCCCTTCCCGGGGGCTGCAGATCCTTGGAAAAGGAACAAAGAGGTGGAAAAGCAGGAGGTGCATCCCAAAGGAAGATTCCCACTCCTGCTTTCCCTGTCCTGGCTGGATGGGAAGTGGCTCCAGGATTTATCCTTGAGGACAGGGAGGTGGAGAGAGGCTCTTAATCCCCTCTGCCTGGAGAATATTGACCAAAGAATTATAGGAATGGAAAATTATTCTGGAAGTTTGGGCAGGAGACAAAAAAATTCCCTGCCTCCCCTGTTCCAGGCGGGATTTTCCAGATGGAGAAGCACTCCCGGCACCGGAGGAGCCAAAATGCGAGGCCTGGAGGCCGGGAAGGGCCCGGCAGAGCCACATTCCCACCTCCATTCCCTCCACTGGGAATTGTGGGGCTTCCTGGCGTTTCCCCAACCTCCTTGGAGCTGAATCCCAGCTGGGAGTGGGAACGAGACACTTTCCCTGATCCAAAGGCTTTGGAGAGCCCCCAGTCCCTAATTTGATACGACCAACAATTCCAAAGAGGGAGCAACAGCCGCGGGTTGTTATCCCTGCCTTTGGAATCCGCCTGCCCTTGGCGCTCCCGCCGGATCCGGGCCCCAGCGCACTGAAAACAAGCCTGTGATTGACAGGTTATTTTGGGAAAAAAAAAGGGGGAAAAGTGGGAAGCAGAGAATGGAACGGGAGCGCCAGCCACGAGCTCGGAACGAGCCCGGCAGCGCCGCGCAAGCAAACAAAAGGGCACAGAGAGCAGCTGGATCGGGAAGGATTCCAGCCCCATCCATCAGCTGCATCCCTCCCGCCGGGATTCGCCAGCCGGGAATTCAGCACAGCTGGGGCTGCCTCCCAAAATTAAGGATTTGGAGCCCCTTCCCTCGTTTTACCTCTCTGTGGGGTCTGAGCGCAGAGCTGGACATGGTGTGGCTGAAGTCAAGGATTTGTCTTGGAAAATTGGGAAAAATCCCAAAAAATCCCCCAAAAAATCCCATCACTGGGAGTTGTGAGGGGGTGATGCTGCTTCATCTGCCCCACACCTGCTCCAGGTAGGAATTTGTGCCCATTCCCACCCATCCAGGGTGAGCTCCCAGCTCCATTCCCAGCTCCCTGCGGAGCTTTTCCGTCAGCAAGCGCTGCTGGAGCCTCGGGAAGACCCTGGGCTCTGCCTCAGCTGGATTCCCACTAAAACCCCACTCTTATCCCAAGAGCTTTTCCTCGGCAGATCCCGGAGCACAAGGTGAGGGCTGGTCAAGCATTCCCAAGCCAAGGAATTCCCAGCAGGAAAGAGCATTTCTGTGGGAAAAAACCATCCCAGGAAACATCTCCATGGGAAGGGGCGACTGGCGGGATCATCTGGGTGCTCCAGGAGCATCCATGGATTTGGGATGCGAGGTCCAGGCAAGGCCTGGAAGTGTTTGGAGACACCTGAGGAGCATCCAGGCTTCCAGACCTGGAAAAGTCCCAGTGTTGCCCATGGGAATCTCCTGAAGTTTAACAAGAGCAGGAGCGAGGATGGATCCCAGGATGGATCCAGGCTGGGATGAGCACAAGGAGCAGCCCTGGGAGAAGGACCTGGAATGGGCCAATCCCAGGATGGATCCAGGCTGGGAGAAGGAACTGGAGCAGGACAATCCCCAGGATGGATCCAGGCTGGGATGAGCACAAGGAGCAGCCCTGGGAGAAGGACCTGGAATGGGCCAATCCCAGGATGGATCCAGGCTGGGAGAAGGAACTGGAGCAGGACAATCCCCAGGATGGATCCAGGCTGGGATGAGCACAAGGAGCAGCCCTTGGAGAAGGACCTGGGGGTGCTGGTGGGAGAGAGCTGGGCATGGAAACCTCCCGAGTCTAGGGCTGATCCCAGAGCAGGAAAATGGGGAATTCTGCCCTCTGGAGATGCTGGAGCGAGTCCAGAGAAAGCTCCAGGATGATCCAAGGAAAGGCTGGGAGAGTTGGGAATGTCCAGCCTGGAGAAAAGAGAAGCTTTGGGTTGACCCAATTTTGGCCTTCCAGGACCTGAAGGAGCCGACAGAAAAGATGGGAAAAATCTCTTCAGAAGGGCCTGGAGTGACAGGACATGGAATGGCTCTGCAGTTCCAGAGGGGAAATTGAAGTGAGCTATTGGGAAGGAATTCCTGGCTGTGAGGGAGGTGAGGCCCTGGCACAGCTTTCCCAGAGAAGCTGGGAATGTCCAAGGCCAGGCTGGAGCGGGCTTGGAGCCACCTGGGATAGAGGGATCTGTCCCTGCCCATGGAATTCTCTCCCAAAGCATCCCAGGATTCCAAGGCTGAACCCATGGATGGAGCTGGGAATATCTGACAGCCTGCACAGGGCAGGGGCCGCTCAGCTCCAGGCTCCCAGCACCTGGATCAGAATTCCTTATCCCAGGCCAAAGAGCACCGACATGCCCAAGCCGAACCCTACAACATTCCCGGGATTCGGTTTTGGGGGATGCCAATAATCTCAAGGGAATTTTGGGGTCCCCCAAACTGAGCTTGGGGGACTTTGGAAATGCTCTGGGAGCAGCCACAGGAGCTTTTCCAGGAAGAAATAAAGCTGGGAATATCTCCCTGTCCTGAAGATTATCCTGATTATCCTGGAGAGGCACAAGGAGAGGGAAGATCCTCGCCGGAGCCGCGGCTTTTTCCAGAGCTCTTGGTTGGAAGTGGCAGCTCCAAAACGCAGCTGGTGGGAGGAGGGAAATTGGGCTAATTGGGAAAGGGCAATTAGCACAGCGAGGGGGATTTTCCGAAGGGGCTGCGCAGCCTGGATTTACCTGGAGAGGCTCCGTGGGAACACGGGATTCATGGAAACGGGAGGGAAAACTTCCAGAAAAGAGCTGAGCACGGGATTTGATGGGAAAAGCATGAACAGGAAAGGACGGCAGGAATGTGGGGTGGATTTTTGGCACCTGCAGGTGAATTACAGCAGGATCTCATCCCTGCTGCTCCCTCATTCCCCCAGGACACAATTCCCACCAAATTCCTCCTTCCATTAGAAAGAAACACGAGCAGGTGTCTCCCACCACCCTGGGAAAATCCCAGCTGCAAAGGGCTTTTCCCAAGCTGGGTTTTTCAGGAATATCCCTAGGGACAGCTCTCTGCAAAGCCCAGGAACTTCAAACACTCAAATTTTCCTTTTTTTTTTTTTTTTTTTTTCCCCCCGGCTGGGGTTGGGAAGCAGAAGCCGAAGCGAATCCCAGCGGGATAAAGCCGCTGGAAATCTCCAGGAATGCGACACTTTCACCCCTCCCACGGCGCTCGAACAGCCCTGGACGAGCCCTTTATGGGGCCGTATTTCAGGCGGGGGCTCAACGAGCCAGCCCTGACCCCAGAATCCACGGATCAGGGAAAAAGAGGGGCTTTTCCAGCTTTTCCAGTCCCTTTCCCAGGCGCTCCGCTCCTTTTCCATGGTCCAGCGCTGCCTCCTCCGCGTGGCCTCGTTTTTCCCTCCTGACGGCTCCTTAACCCACTTAGCCCCGGCCCCGGCGGCTTTTTTTGGCAAAAGGCAGAGGTTGAGCCGGGGACAAAGGGGGAAAAAGGCTGGAATGCCAGGGGTGGTGCTCCCGGAGGGCTGGAAAACACCTCGGGAATGATCCCGGCTGTGCTCGGGGTCACAAAAGGGCTTTTCCTGAGCGGGGGAGGGATGCAGAGCAGGGCTGGACCCCCCCCCCCCCCCCCAAAAAAAAAAAGCTTCCCACGGATGATTTGTGGGGTGGGAAGTGATTCCAGCGGATTCCTGAGGGATCCGCCGGGATGAGGGGACAATAAAAGCAGGCAAAATTCCCCCCAAAAAAGGGTTCTGGGGACACACGGCAGATGTAGGGATGAACAGCGGGAAGCAGGGATGTGCCCACCTGGATCTCCCCGGGGTCTGGATCCCCTGGATTCCTCTCCAGCCGGGATGGGGAGGGCACGGAGGGGAGGGCACGGCGGCGGCTCCAGCCAAGGATGCCGTCAGCCAGGAAAAAGCCATCTGCCCTCGGAAATTCGGGAATGGCGAGCGCTCTGCCCCCGAAATTCGGGAACAACGCTCTGCTCCCCTCCCCCCCTCGCCCCCGAAATTCGGGAGGAGCTCAGCCCCCGCTGCCCCGAGCAAAGGGAGGCGCCCCAAAACCGGGATTTGGCCGGGATTTGTGGCTGGCTGATGGAAAAACGGAGCTCGGGCTGGGTTTTTTGGGACAGCCGAGGTGGGGGGGGGGGGGGGGGCACAGAATTCCGGGGTGGTTTGGGTTGGGAACCCCAAAATGACCACAGGGACAGCTTCCATAGGGAAGGAGATGCCAAACACGGCGGATCCTCGGGATGCAGCCAAGTTCCAGTGGGGTTTAGGAGCCCAAATCCAGCTCGTGGATGCCCAAACCCAAACAATTCCCCACGCCGGATCCGTCACTTCCTAACCCCCAGCCCCTCCGGGCTCCCCGAGCTCCCCCAACCCCCTCACAAACCAACTTTGATCCCATTCCCCCCCCCTCAAAAAAAACCCCTCACGAACAGAGATTCCCCCGCAGCCGCTCTCAGGAAATCAACAGCACGAGAGCAACCGCCCGATCTGCGGCGAGAAAAAGCAGGAGGGAGGCAGGAAAAATGATCCCTGCGCCAGTGACAGACAGCTGGAGCTCCGGGAAAGCCGGGGGGATGCGTTGTTCCTTGGAAATTGTCTATCCATGACCTTAAAACGGCGGCGGAGGAGAGCGGGGAGGGGAGGGGAGGCAGCCGGGGCTGGCTTTGGCACAAGTTCCCCCCTTTTTCCCGAGCGGGTTTTATTCCCGATGCTGGGATGGCGGGATGCTCGGGATGCTCGGGAAGGGGGCTCGCAGCAGCAGCCGCAGCCCGGCAGGACCCGAACCCCGCCGCGAAAGGAAAAGAGGGGCCGGGGAATTCTTTTCCCGAGCCCAAAGCCCGGCTGGGCTCGGGCTGCGCCGTGCCCGAGGGATGGATCGGGAGCAGGCGGGGAAGAATCGGCTCCTTTGTGTGGAGCTGGCCCCGCGCAGCCCCGCAGAGCCGCGGCTCCCCCGCCCCGCGCCCTGCAGCGCCCGCCGGCGCTTCCCGGAGAGCAGAAAGTCCATTAAAAATCAAAAAATAACCCAAAAAAACGGGGAGATGCGGAGCAGGCTGCGCTCGCGCCTCCATCTCCCGGCGCCTGGAAAAGCTCCCGTTCCCGGGGGCTCGGCAAGGAGCGGCCACCTGAGACCCCCCGAGCGGGAACTGGGGGGGAAAAGGAGGGAATTGGCCTCAAGTGGACACGGAATGAAATCCCACGGGTGGCTCTGTGGGGTGCGAGGAGGGGAAAGTTTCCCTGCCCGGGCGTTTTTCCCTGCCCGGAGCCCCGGGTTTGGGGCTGGCGTGGGGAGTCCCGGGGTTTTTGGGAGCTCGGGAGCTGCAATCCCCCAGGACAGCGGGAATTTGGGGGATGCTGCTCCTTACTTGGGATTTGGGCATCCAAAAGGGGCAGGAGGGGCTGCGAGCCCCCAAAAATTGAGCTCGTGGGGGTCCCCAAAGCACAGCCCCCCCTCCGTAGCTGGAGCAGGGCTGGGATGCGCAGCCGGAGCTCGGGAGCGGCGGGGAAAGGGGACACGGGGGTGGCCCCATGGAGGAGACCCCCGGCCCCCCGCACCCCATAAACGGCCCCACCCCAGCGCCCTGCTCAGGGCTTAACAGCAGTGCCCAGTTAGGGGGTGCCCCATTAAAATCCCCCTCTTTAGGGGGTGCCCCATTAACGGCTCCCACACCAGTACTGGGTTATGGGGTGCCCCAATAACAGATCCCAAACCAGCACCGGGTTATGGGGTGCCCCATTAACGGCTCTCACACCAGTTCCCGGTTATGGGGTGCCCTATTAACAGATCCCACACCAGTTCCCGGTTATGGGGTGCCCCATTAACAGATCCCACACCAATTCCCGGTTATGGGGCGCCCCATTAACGGCTCCCAAACCAATTCCCGGTTATGGGGTGCCCCATTAACGGCTCCCACACCAGTTCCCGGTTATGGGGTGCCCCATTAACGGCTCCCAAACCAATTCCCGGTTATGGGGTGCCCCATTAACGGCTCCCACACCAGTTCCCGGTTATGGGGTGCCCCAGTAACACCTCCAGACCCCGTCCCCCATTACCAAACCCCAGTGCCCCACTCCAAACCCGTTCTCCTCTCCATGGGTGCTCCCCCCCCCACCCCAGCACCCCAAACCCCAGGGCAGGGGCGCCGAGCCCCGAGCCCGCCCCGTGACCGGAGGGGTGCGGGGGTCACCCCATCCCTCCCGCGGCCCCGGGGGTCCCTGTCCCCTCGGGGGGTGGCACTCACCCAGCGCCGGGTGCCGCAGGTGCCAGAGCAGGAGCCACAGGGGCAGGGGGCTCATGGCGCGCATGGTGCCCGCGGGGGCGGCTCAGCGGGGCCCCCGCGCCGGGCGGCGGGCGGGCATCGCGCCGGGCACCGGGAGCGGCTCGGCCCGGTTCGGGGGGTCCGGGAGGGGGCTCGGCCCGGCTCGGCGCTGCCCCCCCGCTGCAGCAGCTCCTCCGCCGCCGCCGCTGCCGCCCTTAAGCCGATTTGGAGCAGCCGGAGCCGAGCGGGGCTGGAGCGGCCGCCCCCGGCCCCCCCCGGGCTGAGCCCGCCCCCGGCCCGGCCCCCGGGAGGGGCTGAGCGGGGCGGGGGGCGGGGAGGGAGAGGGAGGGAGCGGGGGGGACTCACGGAGGGATGCGGGGGGATGGATCCAGGAGGGAATGCGGGGGGGGATACGAGGGATGGATGGGGGAGGGATCGGGGGGGTCGTGCCGGGATGCGGGGGGGGATTCACGGGGGGGATGGATTGAGTGGGGGTGCAGGGGGGGGATGGATTGAGGGGGGATGGATTGAGGGGGGATGGATTGAGGGGGGATACTGGGGGGGATTCACGGAGCCATCGGGGGGGTGGATCCGGGGTGGTGCAGGGGGGGGAGGGATTCAGAGGGGAATTCACGGGGGGGATGGATTGAGGGGGGATTCACGGAGGGATCAGGGGATGGATCCAGGGGGGAATTCAGGGCGGGATGGACTGAGGGGGGTGCAGGGGGGGGGAGGAATTGAGGGGGGATGGATCCAGGGGGGATGGATTGAGGGGGGATTCACGGAGGGATGGCGGGGATGGATTGGGGGAGTGGGGGGATGCAGGGATGGATTGGGGGGCCGGGGGACGCTGGGGGCTGTGGGGGATGCAGGGGGGGAGGGGTCACGGGGGTGCCGGGGCGGGCGGGGGGGCACGGGACGGGCTGGGGAAGGGGCGGTGACAGGAGGGGGGACACGGATGCAGGAGGGGTTGGGATGCAGGCAGGGATGTGGGATGCAGGATGGGGTTGGGATGGGGGGTTGGGATTTGGGAAGCAGGATTGGGATACAGGTTTGGGATGCAGGGTTGGGATGCAGGGTTGGGATGCAGGGTTGGGATACAGGTTTGGGATGCAGGGTTGGGATGCAGGGTTGGGATACAGGTTTGGGATGCAGGCAGGGATGTAGGATGCAGGGTTGGGATATGATCAGGGATGTGGGATACGGAATAGGGAGCAGGATCCAGACAGGGCTGTGGGATACACGATAGGTTGGGATGCAGGAGGGGGTTGGGATCCAGGATAAGGAGCAGGATGCAGGCAGGGATGTGGAGTCCAGGATGGGGTTGGGATGCAGGCAGGGATGTGGGATGCAGGATCCAGGAGCAGGGATCCACAGGGATCCACAGGGACCCACAGGAACCTGCGCTTTCCCCCACCCCCTCTTCCCTCAGCAATTCCCATCTCCCTGAACCTCTGGATCCAGCCTGGAGTGATCCCAGACTCCCCAAAATCCCACCCTGGCTGGGATCCCAACACCTCCAGGACCCCACCCCACAGCTTTTCCTGGTTTTCCTGCAGCTCTCAGACTTCGGGAAGATGCCAAGATTCCTTGGGAAGAGGGATTGGGATGCCTGGGGCTTCCTGAGGGCAGAAGAGCTGGAGATCCACACCCCTTTTCTTACAGAACCCCACATTTTTATCCCTTATTCCCACTCCCAGGTGGTCTCCCTGCCTTCCCAAATCCTTTCCTTCCAGCCCTCCACCCCCACCCATTCCCAAAATCCCAGGGGAACGAACACTCCCTGATTTCCAGCTGGACAAAGCCAATTCCATGGAAAAACTCCCCAAACCCACTCAGAATCCTCTTTTGGGGCTCAAAAACACTGGGACAAAAGTTTTCCCTGGGGTGGGGATGGGAAACAGCCGGAATTCCAGCCCAGTAACACTGAGGGGAAAAGTCCTGGATTGGGTCAGCCCATGGTGATGGATTTGGGCATTTTTGACTCCTGGTGCTTCCTGTCAGGGAGGTTTTTTGGGAATCAAGTCCCACCAGTTTGGATCAGACTGGTGTTACCGGTTGGGCTGGAATTCCAGCTGTTCCCAATCCCCCTGAAAGCCAATTCCATGGAAAATCCCTCAGTTTTCCCTCCCGGGATCCTCTTTTGGGGCTCTGCTTGGGAAAAAACACCGGGACAAAATTTTGGAGTCACCCATCCCTCAATGCCTGGAAATCTGGGATAAAACCAAATCCAATCCCAGATTCCCAAGTTCAGATCCTTCATTTTCCCCCTCACAAGGAATTTTCCATGAAAAGCGGAACCACCAGGAGTCAAAAATTCCCAAATCTATCACCACAGGATGTCCCAATCCAGGACTTTTTCCCTCGGCTGCCGGAGCCCAAAGTCAGGCTCTTCCCATCTGTTTTTCCATGGAAAACACAGCATTCCCAACATTCTGCTCTCCCAGCATTCCCACTTTCCTCAGCCAGGGCTGTTTCCATGGCTGGAACATTCCTTTGGATGGGAGTCACCCCTGGATGAGGCGGGTGGAGATTTTCAGGAAAATTGCTTCCCAAAGACTCAACAGCTCCTTGGAAAACAAAAATAAACCGGGGTTTTAAAAATCCCCACAATTCCACAGCTTCCCAATGGGAATTTCAGCCCCTTTCAGCACAACCTCGCTCCGGAGCCAAACCCATGATCAGGTGGGAGAAGGATAAAGGGGAATAACCCGGAATGTTGGGAGTGGGATTCGTTTTCCGAAGGCAAAGCTTCCTCGGCAGCCTCCAGGTTCCGCGGGGAATTCAGGGAGCGGCTCCCAGGACATCGGAGCGGGCAGGGAGCCCCGGGAATGGCGGGACACCAACCCCGCCGTGTCCGCATCGCTCCCGTTGAATTCCCCGCGAATCCATCGGCTGGTGGGAGCTCCCTTGGAATGCCCCGGGGAATTCCCGGCCTCGGGAAGGGAGGGAATCCGTGGGGAACGCTGCTCCTGCCTCATCCAAACGCGTCCAGCAGGGCCATTATTCCCAGTTTTTTCCATAAATATGGATTTTCCCGTGCTCCCTTCCAAAGCTGGATCCTGTCACTCCCTAAAAAAAAACCAATCCCTGTTTTCGGACGGAGCTGGTGCCCTCCCGTCCTTCCCAGATTCCCAAGGATGGATCCAGCCTGGCAAACCAGGCCCGAGCGTCCCTTGGGAACAGCTGGAATCCAGGGCAGCGCATTCCAGGTGAGGCTCCTCCATCCGCCCTCGGAGGTGGGAATTTGGGCCAAAAAAAATTCCCAAGGGGAAAATTTTCCAGTTTCTCTTTTTTACCCCTGACCTTTCCAGAACAAATCCAGGGCCTAAGTCCCAAATTAGAGAAGAAAATCCCAAATTTAGCAAGAAAGTCACACATTTTTGGGAGAAAGTCCCAAATTTTGGGGAGAAACTCCCAAACTGGAAGAGAAAACCCCAAATTTAGGGAGAAAGTCCCAAATTTTGGGGAGAAAGTCACAAATTTAGGGAGAAAATCCCAGTTTGGAAGACAAAGCCCCAAATTCCAGGGTAAAACCCCAAATTTAGAGAGAAAATCCCAGACTGGAAGAGAAAACCCCAAATTTAGGGAGAAAATTTCCGATTTTGGGAAGAAAGCCCCCCAGACTGGGGAATAACGGAATGATCAGGAATTTATTCCGGAGAATCATCCTGGGGAACAAATCCCAGGGAGGAAATTTTGATGGAACTTTGCCTTGGACAAATTCTGGGAATTTTGGCGCAGGAAATCCCTCCTGGAATGGGGTCTGGAAAGGAGGAGCAAATGAAAAATGGGAGGATTGGGACGAAAAATTCCCTGGTGACCAAAAACGGGGAAGGGCAACTGGAAATTCCAAGAGTGGGAACGAGGAAAAGGCGGGAATATCCGGCGGTCCCAAAGCTGAGCTGGTCACCGGCTCAACCACTGGGAAAAATCCAAGGAGATGGAAAAAATTGGGGAAAATGGAGAGGAAAGAAGGGAAAACTTGAGGCTCTCAATGAATTTGGAATTTTAACTGGAATTTCCTTGGAACTGAGGGGATGAAGGATGGGGTTGGGTTCCCTGTGAGTCCCACGGGATTTTTTGGGATTGATCCTGTTCTCTAGTGGAGAAGCCAGGAAAAAAAGCGGGAAAAGGGGGAATATTCCCCATTCCAAACAAAGCCCGGTGAAGGGTGAGGAGTTGGAGCTGAGCCCCAAAATTCCTGCCTGGCTGAGGGAGGGGGATTTGGGATTTCAGTGGGATTTGGGGTTTGATCCCACAGCTTGGGGAGTGAGGAATAATTGGAATTTATCCTGGAGGGATCCAGGAAGACAAATGGGAACAGGGGGTTGGTTTTTTGGGAAGAAGGACTGGAAGTGCTGGTTTGGGGATATTTAGGGATAAAACAGGATCAGTGCTTGGATGTGGAATTTTTGGGATAAATGGGAAGGATGGGGGATCCTAAGCCTGGTTCTGCAGCGCTGGCACTTGGCAGCTCCTAAAAGTTCCCAAAATTCCCCAAAAAATCCTTAGTCTCCTCATTCCATGCTCCCCCACTTCCAAGGGGGAATTTTCCACTGCAAATCCCAAAAAAACTTGGCTGCAGTTCCAGCCAACAGGAAAAATCCCTCGGAGCATTTTCCAGCCCCAAATCCCACCCATGGAATGCTCTCCCATCCTGACAGACACAGGGACAGAGGGAAAACCCCTTGGAAAAGCGGGAACAGTTCCACACCAGCCCGAGGCTGCTCCCCAAAAAAGTTGGGATTTTAGGAAATTCTAGGGTATTTCGGCCATTTTTTGGGAGCATCCCTGGCTTTTCACAGGTGCTTCCTTCCTTCCGCTTGTTTTTCCCAGTTTTTCATGGAATTTTTTCCCTGCAGGTGACACGAGGTCCCAGAGCCCAGCCCCACTGCCGTCTCATCCCAGAGATTTCCGGGATTTTTTTCCAGATGTCCATCCTGATCCTTCCCTTCCTGAGGCCTCTCGGGTCCTCTTTGTTTCCAGGAACTTCCAGGAGCTGATCCTGGGTTTATCCCAGATATTCCCAAAGCTAACAGGACAATGCATTCATTTTTCCTGGAAAATGGCCCATTAAGGGAATTTTAGGAATTCGGCGATTCTTTCCTTGGGAATTTGGAGTGCTGGGACATCCCCAAACTGGGAATGCCGCTGGAGCTTTTCCAGCTCCGCCTCCGCCCCCAAACTTTGGGAAGAGCCAAGGCCGGGAAGGCTCGGCGGGATCAGCAGGATGGGACAGGTCCCCGGAGCCTCCGGGAACGCGGCAGGAGCGGATCCAGCGGGATTCCCACACCCGGCACCGGGATGAGCAGCTTTTCCAAACACTTCCCACCCCAAAGGCTCGGGAGCAAACAGAGCCAGGGCTGTGCGAGCAGAGATGCCACGGGATGGATCCTGGGATATTGACACTCCTGGAAAACCAATCCCACATTCCCAGCTGGTGCCTCCGGCATGGCTCATCCCTGATTCCCAAATTCTGCCCCATCCCGCATTCCCGACTTGGCTTCCCATTGGGGAATTCCTGCTGCATCCATAGCCCGGAGGGATCGCTCCACTTCCTTTGGGAATTCCATTTCCTGGAAGGATTTCTCCACTTCCTATGGGAATTCCATTTCCTGGAGGGATTGCTTCACTTCCAATGGGAATTCCATTTCCTGGAGGGATATGGAATTGGGATATGGAATTCCATATCCTGGAATGGATATGGATATTCCATATCCTGGAGGGATATGGAATCCTTTGGGAATATGGAATACTTCCTTTGGGAATTCCACAGCCTGGAGGAATTGCTCCGCTTCCTATGGGAATTCCATTTCCTGGAGGGATCGCTCTGCTTCCTTTGGGAATTCCTCCTGGGAGGAGGTGTGGTGCCACTGTGGCTGCTCTGGAATTTGGGAATCACTGTCAAATCCTGCCCTGATCCTCCCATCCTGGGGCCTTCCCATCTTCCCATCTCCCATCTTCCCATCACTGCGGGAGCAGCCGGAGCAGGAGTTGGGATAGGAACCATCCACATGGAAGTGTCAAAATTCCAGCAGGATGAATCCCGCTCCCGTCTCCAGGAGAATCCTGGCACCTCCTTCTTCATGAACTCCATGGAAAGCAGCGTTTGGATCCCAGCATGGGACCCTTGGAGCTGCAAAATCCCACCTGGATTTTCCCATTCCACCTGGGAATGGTTTGGCTGCTCCAGGCTGAGGAGGAAGCAGGAATAAGGCAGGAAAACCAGGATCCTGAATCCCGCCGCTTTTCCTTTCCGTCTCTTCCCGCTCCTCCCATCCCTGCTCTGCCTGCTCCCGGGAGCGGGATTGAGGATCCCGGGTAAGGAATTTAGTAAATGTGGAAATGGCTGCTCCTCGGGTGGGAGAGGGACACGGGAAGAGGCCGGAATGAGGGAATGAATCCATCCAAACACCTGGAAAAGAGGAGGAGGAAGAAGGGCTGGGAAAAACAGGGAAAAATGGATCTGAGGGCAACAAGGAAGATTTTCTTGGAAGATGAATCCAAACCGTTGCACACAGGAAGGGAAAGTACCTTAATCCACAAAATAGATCCCAAATCCACAAAATATTTCAAATCTAGAAAACAGACCCAAAATGCACTAAATACATCCCAAATCTGGAAAATATATCCCAAATCCACCAAATATATCCCCAATCCACAAAATACATCCCAAATCCATAAAATACATCCCAAATCCACAAAATATGTCCCCAGTTCACAAAATTGATCCTAAATCCACAAAATTGATCCAAAATCCAGAAAATAGATCCCAAGTCCGCAAAATATATCCCAAATCTGGAAAATAGATCCCAAATCCACAAAATAGAGATCCTAAATCCGCAAAATACGGTCACATTCCAGCTTTTTACCAAGTAAAGTTTCCCCCAGGGATTTTTCCAGCATTTCTGACTCTTCCTCCAGCATCTCCTGATTCTTCAGCTTTCCCCCATCCCACATTTCCCAGGTTCCGAATTCTCGAGCCCCAGGCTCTGCTCCTGGATCAATAAATCCAGTCTTGGCCGCGGCCCTTTGGAGAGGAGATTTTGCAGGACAAGGAGCTTTGGGATTGTTTCCCCCATGGAATAAATCCCAATTTTCCCTTCAGGGCAGCCAGGAAAATTCCTTGGGAATTTCCCTGCAGCCAACATTCCAAAGAATTCCTGGAATGCGCCACCACCACCACCAAGTGGCATTGGCAAATTCCATGGGTGACTCCCGGATCCAGCCACTCCACATCCCATGGGATCATCTTTTCCACAAGATGGGAAGGAGCCGAGGAGATCCTGGATTTCCCAGGATCCAACCCTGGGAAAAATCCCAGGATCCAATCCTGGGAAATGCCCGGGAGCTCCAAAAGGATGGAAAAGAGGGGAGGAAGAGGAGGAAGGAGCCATTTTTAGGTGGAAAATCAGCTGGAATTTCCAACTTTGGAGCTTCACCGGAGGACAGGACTCGCCTTGGATGGGTTTTAGGAGGAATTTCTCCATCCTGGGAATGTTTGGCTGTTGGGAAGCTCCGGAGTCGTTATCTCCACACAATTTAATTAAAGTCTGGCGTTAATGACACAATGGCCACTAATTAATTTAATTAATTTAATTAATTTTTAATTAATTTAATTAATTCCCGCTCCTGCACAGGAGATTTTGGCAGGGGGTGGGGATTTTTTTGGTTGGGAAGTAAAATTGAATTCCAGCCCTGGAAGTGTGGGGGGGCCTCGGGAAACAAAGGGATTTGGGAATGCATGGGGGCATCCAGGCCTGGGAACTGGGAATGTTTCTGGGAATATTGACTGGGAACCAGGAAAATCAACTGGGAACTGGGAATAATGGCTGGGAACTGGGAATATTGACTGGGAACTGGAAATGTTGACTGGGAACCAGGAATACTGACTAGAACTGGGAATATTGGCTGGGAACTGAAAATATTGACTGGGAATATTGGCTGGGAACTGGGAATGTTGACTGGGAACTGGAAATATTGACTGGGAATACTGGCTGGGAACTGGGAATATTGGCTGGGAACTGGGAATGTTGACTGGGAACTGTGAATGCTGACTGGGAATTGGGAATATTGACTGGAAGCTGGGAATACTGGCTGGGAACTGGGAATACTGGCTGGGAATGGGAATGTTGGTGGGACAAAGCAGCACCAGGCAGGGACAAGAAACGGGGACATCTCCAGCTGGTTCCATTCCCACTGGATCATGGAAAGATGGGAACAGGCTGTGACAAATCCGGAATTTTTAGGATGCCTTGGGAGGGACCTGGAAGGTGATCCCGTTCCAATCCACTTCCCACGATCCCAGGCTGCTCCAGGGCCCATCCAGCCTGGCCTTGGGCACTTCCAGGGATCCAGGGGCAGCCACAGCTGCTCTGGAATTCCATCCCAGGGCCTCACCACCCTCCCAGGGAAGGATTTATCCCAGTTATCCCGTCTAACCCAGCACACGGAATCCTGGAATGCTTCGGGTGCATGCAGGGTGCTCCAAGCCCTGTCCTGGGACACTCCAGGGATGGAGCAGTCCCAGATTCCCTGGATAAGCTGTGCCAGGACCTCCCCATCCCAGTTATTCCTACGGCATCACGCAGGAATTTTGGGATGAAGCAGAACTTCGGGATACAAACAATTCTGGCCGCTCCAATCGCGGCACAAAATCCAGGGACGGAGTTTGCCGACGGGAGATGAAACTCCTTGGAATGACACCGAAATCCGCCTTTCCTCCCAAAATAACTTCCCGCACCGCAGCCCAGCTCGGAGCTGTCACTTCTTTGGGAAAAATCCTTCTCCGCCTCAATCCGGCTCTTTCAAGAGGAATTATTCCCGCTTGGAGCCGCCGTGGCTCCGAACATTCCGTGGCGACTTCAGCTCCGCGCTTTCACCTCGTCAGCAGAGCAGGGATTTGGGAATTCTGCTTTCCCTCCCTCCCTCCTGCCCAGCTTTTGGCTGCTGGGAGATTTCCCGGCTTTCAGCCTCAGCTTCCCTGGAATTTGGAGATAACGAAGCCCAAATTCCTTTGATCTTTGAATTCTGGCACCCCCGGCTCTGCTGCTCCTCCTAAATCCATGGGGGTGGGAATTAAACATGGAATTTTCTCATCCCAGGGCAGAGTCTGGAAGTTCTCCAGGGGTCCGGGGAAGGTCTGCAGCTTTGAGAAAATCCCTGGAATTTTTGGGTCCATTTTTAACAGATTCCCCGCCTTGATATCCAAATAAATCTCCACATTCCAAAGGGTTTCTTGTAGGGAATCTCCATTTTCCCACAAGGAAACCAGACTTGGGAAATCTGGGAATGGTTATTTCAAGGAGATGTCGGAAACACCCGGCAATTCCAGCTGCTCCAAACATGGAATTGCCATCCCAGGATCCCAGACATCCCTAAAAATCCAGGTTTGTCCCAGCTGATGGATGAGGAATCCTCGCTTGAAGGTTTCAAATACCCATGAAATATCCCAAAGTTTGGGGGACTGGGGGAAAATCCCGCAGGATGCTTTTCCCAGTGGCACGACCTTGACTGGGAATGTTGCAAAGACATCCCGGAGAATTTGCATCCATGATTTTCCTCCTCCTCCTCCTCCTCCTCCTCAGCCATCTGCTCCCCTGGAATGGCTCCTGCTCCTCGGGGAGAAGTTTTCCGAGGTTGGAAGGAGCTGGAAAAGCTGGGATGGGAGCGGGAAGAGCCCTGGGAGGGGTTGGGAAGGGAGGGATGGAGCCACCCCAATGGCGTTTTCCACAGGGATTGTCTCGAGCTTTGAGACAGAGAAAAGACTTAAAAAATGAGGGGAAAAATTGGGAAAAAAGGAGGGAAAAAAGGAGGGGAAATTGAGTGGGAAAAAAGGAGGGAAAAAAGGAATGGGAAAAAAGGAGTTGGAAAAAGGAGGAAAAAAGGAGGAAAAAGGAGGGAAGAAAGGACAAAAAAAAGAAAAAAAAAGAGGAAAAAGCAGGGAAGAAAGATGAAAAATTGAGGGAAAAGGGGGGAAGAAAAGGAGGGAAAAGGGGGAGGAACAAGGAGGAGGGAAAAGGAGGAAAATGAAAAAAAAGGAGGGAGAAAATGAGGAATGTGCTCATGGCACATTCCAGGTTTTTTTCCCCAGCTATGGGAAGCTCCATAAAAAGTTGAAATCCTCAGGAATAAATCAAAATAACAAGGAAAAAATCCCAATGGAAGTGGCCAAGCCGGAGCATCCTGAGGGTTGGAAGCGGAGCCATCCCAAATCCATCCCTTTGGAAACCTCCAGAGTTTTCCTTCTCCTCCGGAGCTCTGGGAATTCAGGAGAAGGGACCTCGGGGGTGGCTGAGCCGATCCCTCGTGCTCTGAGTCATTCCCAGCCGGATTTAGGCGCTCTCCCACGCGCGTTCCGGGTGTCCCAGCCCACCTGGAATTGCTGAGTCAGGATGACTCCCAGTCCCACACGGCCAATTCCAGGGCATCGGGAGCAGCCCGGATTCCCTGGAAAAGTGGGGGTCCAAGGATGCTCCCTGTCCCCTCTGGCTGCATCCCAGGCAAAGGAATCCTGTGGGATTTTCCCACCCCTTCCCACCAGCCCAACCCCCAAATTCCCAGGAACACGAATCCCATTGTCCTCCCAGCACAACTTTTGCTGCTCTGCTCCTGCAAATCCCCAAAAAAAACCCAGATTCCCAGGAACACAAATCCCATCACCCCCCAGCACAACTGCTGATGATTTGCTCCTGAAAAATCCCCAAAAAAACCCCCAAATTCCCACCAAAATCTCTCCTGGCTGCTCCCAAAGCCGCATCCCGGGCAGAGGAATCACATGGGATTTTCCCAGTGCTTCCCACCAGCCCAAACCCCAAATTCCCAGGAATGTGAATCCCATTGTCATATCAGCACAACTCTGCTGCTTTGCTCCTGTAAATCCCAAAAAAAACCCAAATTCCCAGGAATGTGAATCCCATTGCCCCCCAAGCACAACTTCACTTCTTTCCTCCTGCAAACCCCCAAAATCCCCGAATTCCCACCAAAACCTCTTCTCTTCTGCTTTCCCAGCAGCTCCTTCCTTTGGCTTGGCCGGGAACGGATCCAGCGGGATCATCCCACACTGGGAAAACCAACCCGACCCCACAACAGGCCCGGAATCAGCAGAAATTCCCCCAAATCCCGCTCGCCGCATTCCAGCTGCTCCCTGCATTCCCAGCAGCTTCCCACTCCCACCGCGACTCCCCGGCACCGGTGGGTGCAGCTGTTCCCACCTTCCCAAAAAACCCTGGAATTACGTAATCCCACAAAACAGAGCTTTTTTCCAGCCCCTGTAGGATCCCTAGAAAAAAAAATTAAAAAAAAATAAAGGTGTAAAATATTCCCAGTGTGAGGTGGTGATGGAAAAATCCACCCCCGGCTCCCATTCCTGGGGGAAGAGCAGGAGGCTCCTCCTTCAGCTGGAAGAATTCCTGCCGGGAATTCTCACCCCTGGATTGGGAAAGGAGCAGCTCCCAAAATTCCAGGGGGATGGGGGGGAGCAGCTGCTCTGCTTCCCAAGGTGAGGAACTCTTCCCGATCCCAAAAATCCATGGGGAGAGGTCGGGGGAGGTTTCCCTAAAAATCCAATTTTTTCAGTGCTGGCGCATCTGAGGCTGCGTTTTTTCCTGGGAAAAGAGAGCTCAAGAAAAAGGGGGAAAAGGAAAATGGAAAAAAGAGGATGTGCTGGTTCTGCATTAGAGCTACCAACAAAAGTAATTTTTTCTGAGAAGCAAAAAAAAAAAAGGGGGGGGAAAGGGGAAAAAAGGGGGGGAAAAGGAATAAAAACATGATAAAAAGGGGAAAAAAGGGGGAAAAGGGGGAAAAGGGGACAAGGGGGAAAAGGGGAAAAAGGGGGAAAAGGGGAAAAGAGAAAAAGGGGGGGAAGGGGAAAAGGGGGAGAAGGGGAAAAAGGGGAAAAAGCTCAGAGGAAAAAGAGAAAAATCTCCCTCAACAGGCAATGGAAAATTCCTGTGGAAGGTGGATAAATCCAGGCTGGAAAACCAAAGGAAAGGGCAAAAAATGCTTCAGTTTTCCCCAAAATGCCACAGAAGTGGATAAAATCCAGGAAGAAAAACCCCTGGAAATATTCCAACCCTCATTCCCGAAGGACATCCAGTTAAAGTGGGATGGGGAAGGGCTGGGAGATCAAAGCTGGATCCAAGTTGGAAGCCCAGGCAGGGCCTGAGCAGGCAGCAAAGCCCCAATTCCAGGGATTTCTCTTTGCCCGAGCTCATTCCAGAGGAGAAAATGGGATTTCCACAGAATTGAACCAAAAACTGGCTCGGATGTGACACAACTCGAATTCCTGGGAATTTCTCCCTCTCCGGGATGAGCAGATGAACTCCCATAAGAAATTCCTCAAATCCAGGAATTTATTCCAGCTCTTTCCCACCTTCTCCATCCTCAAAACCAGCTGGAATACAGGAACCAGGACTTGGGAATAGCTGGAAAAATCCTGGATTTAATTCCGCCTTCAGGATGATCTGGATCCCGGAGCCCGGGGTGGGATCCAGCGGGACCACACACCTTTGCCATCCTCCAGAATTCCAGAAATCATTCATGATTCCCTCAAATCCCGGGATGGGATCCAATGGGAGCACGAGCCTCGACTGGCGTCATCGTAACCCATCCATAATTCCCTGAAATCTTGGGAATCCCGCGTCACTTCCAGGCACCTGTCCCTCACTCCGACAGGGATAACGGAATGTACGGGATCCATCCGTAATGTGGGAATGGAACGGGAAGAGAAAGGGTTTGAGCCCCAAAAACCTGGAAATGGCTCCCTCTGGGCATTCCCTTCCCAAAAAAACACTGGATTTTGGCCATGGATTGAGGGATTTTCTCCTTGGGAATGGAAAATCCTCAGAGCTGGGTTTGTTTCCAAATAAAAACCAGGAAACATCCCAAAAGTGTGGCAGAGGATGACATTTGGGATTTGAGGCCATGGCCAATCCCCATCCTTGGCTGTTGGATCGTGGAAATATCCAGGTGGGAAAAGGCCATCGAGGTCATGGATTCCAACCATTCCCATAGGAATTCCAAGCCCCAAGGGCCACATCCAGGGGTTTTTGAACAATTCCAGGGATGGGAAGCTCATTCCAGGGCTTCCCCACCTTTTCCACAAAGGAATTTTCCCGATATCCAACCTAAACCCCTCCTGCTGCACCTTGAGGCCATTCCCTCTTTTCCCACCCTTTATTCCCTGGGAAAAGGGATGGATCCCTGGAAATGCAGCCAGTAACCACGGAGAGGCTCCAAGAGGGGAGGAAAAGTCTCATTCCAACATCTCCTTGGTCCTTCAATCCCTGGTTTTCATCCCTAGAAACCTCCATCAGGAGGAAAGCCATCCCAAAAACTCATGGTTATCCACAAAAAAGCTGGAAAATCCCATCCAGGCAACAACTGGGAATAATTTTGACGATCCCGATGGAGCAGCTTTGGGATTCAGCCTCTCCAGCCTGTCCAAACTTGGGAATTCTGACATTTTTATCCCATATATGGATAATTCCCACATCTGGATCTCCATGCTCCTCTCCCAGCCGGATGATGTTCCCATGGATTGGCCTTTCCTTAAATCCCAAGAAAAGCCAAACCTGAAGAAAACCAAGCTTCCAAATCCTGGATTTTATCCCGTCCCATCCCCCAAGCTCGGCCTCAGAGGTCCCAAAGGCCCTTCCCCCACCTGGAAGCTCGCAGCCGACATTTCCATCATGGAAAAGCTGGAAAATTCCGGATCCCTCCCAGGAAAACCACAAAACCCCTGGAATTAGGGGCTGCCCTGTGGATCCTTTTTTCGGGGTTTTGTGTCTGGATAAACCAGGAATTCTGGCTCCCTGCCAAGCTTAGGAAAGTTTTCCTCTCCCCCAAAAAAATCCAGGATCCTTCCCACCCCTTCCTGCCTTCTCCCTCCTCCAGCCGGGGCTCCTTGCTTCGGAGCAAGCTCAGCACTGGAAAATCTCATTTTTCCAGCTTTTTTTCCCTCCCCTCCTCCTTTCTCCCCCCAATTCCTGATGCAAATTTATGGAAATCAGGCGGTGCCTGCTCCCAGCCAGGGATAATAAAGGAGAGGGATGAAAAGAGGGAGGAATCCCAGCACGGGAAGGCTGGAAAAATCCATTGTTCCATGGAAAAGGGCGGATTTATTTTCCTGGTAAATGCAAGGTTGGCTTTAATTAAATTTGTGTTTTCCACGCTTTTAATGAGCCCCGTTGTTGGGTGGTTCCTTCCTGAGGGATCGTTTGGGAATGGGAAAAGGGGGACCCAGCAGCCGGATCCGGCTCATCCCGATCCCAGCAGTGCTTGGCTGAGGATGGGAAAGGGCCAAACTGGGGGAAAATCCATTGGAAACTCATTTTTTCCAGGGAAATTTGACCATGATCCCATTTAAACCTCATATTCCCAAAACCGCCGCATTGGGAGGATTCCAGCATTCCCATATCCCTCATATTCCCAAAAAACACCACTTTGGGAAGATGGAAACGTTCCCATTTCCCTCATATTCCCAAAACTGCCACATTGGGAGGATTCCAGCATTCCCATTTCCCTCCTATTCCCAAAAACACCGCTTTGGGAGGATTCCAGCATTCCCATTTCCCTCATATTCCCAAATTTGTCATCCAAAGAGTTCTTGGAAAGGACCACGGAGCCAAACCCAGCTGGGAATTGTGGCTGGAAGGGAAAAGGGGGACCCGGCAGCCAGATCCGGCTCATCCCATTCCCAGCAGTGCTTGGCTGAGGATGGGGAGGGGCCAAACTGGGGAAAAATCCATTGGAAATGTGTTTTTTTCCTGAGAGATTTGACCATGATCCCAACTTGAGCCTCATATTCCCAAACATTCCATGTTTGGAGGATGCAACCATTCCTGTATCTCTCATATTCCCAAAAATGCTGCATTTGGAGGATGCAAACATTCCCATATCCCTAAAAACGCCACATTTGGAGGATGCAAGCATTCCCATATCTCTCATATTCCCAAAAAGCCCATGTTTGTAGGACTGCAACATTCCCATATCTCTCATATTCCCAAGAACGCCACTTTTGGAGGATGCAAACATTCCTATATCCCACAAATCCCCAAAAAACCCGCATCTGGAGGATTCCAACATTCCCATATCCCCCACATTCCCAAATGTGCCACCTTTGGAGGATGCACACGTCCAAATCCAGCTGGGAATCGGAGGAAAATCTCCTTTGCAAAGGAGCCAGATCCAGCCAGGAATGGGATCAGAAGCAAATCTGGGGAGATGCAGCCCATGGAAAGCTGGGGATGCTCCGGAGAATCCCATTCCCACATCCCATTCCCGCTCCAGTCGGCATCGCCACCGGAGAGGCCGATCCCTTCCCTCCCCTCCTGCCTGATCCAGGTTTTGGGAGGGGTTTCCATCCTTCCTCCCCTTCCAGCCCTTCCCGCCCGCTCCGATACCATCTCGGGTCCTTCCATTCTCACTGCTCCAATAATCCCGATCTAATTTGCTGGGAGCCGGCGCCGACTTCCTTCGGCACTTCATTAGGGAGCGTGAGCAGCATCTCATTATCCCAACCCCGCCACCATTCCCGGCAAATTCCCTGCTGGAAAAAGCCAAAGTCCAAGCCGGATTTGCCGTCTCCGCCACCCCCTGGGATGGGGGATCCCAAATCCATCCTTGGTCGCACGCGGAGCGGTTTCCGCTCTCCAGACCCAGATTCATCCTCTGGGATCCCCCGGGTTGAGCTCAGTTTTAGCTTTTCCCAAAAATTCAGGCACTTTCATTGGGATAATTTTGACTTTTTGGAGCTTTTGCTCATACCAACCCTGGAATTTCTGGAATTCCACATTCCCATGGGCCAAGGGACCCTGGTCCTAATCCACATGCATCCATTCCCTCCCAATCCATTCCAAACCCATCGTGCCCAAAACAGGCTGGGAAGCATCACCACCAACATTTTCCTTCGGGAAACGCGCAGATTTAGGGATATTTTTGGGGTGGAAACCCAATGGCATCCTTGGGGGGAATTTTTAGGGAGCAGCTGCCTGGATTTGGGACCATCGGGAAGGATAAAAGGAAATCCAGGAATTAATTATGGGGAGACTGGGGAGGAAATCAGTGGGGGGTGGGGGAGGTTTGCATAAATCCAATTAAAAATTCCCCCACGTGCTTTGGATGCAGCCGATTCCAGGGATGAGGGGGCCATGGATGAGCTCAACCCCCACTCCTGGATTTTCCGGCGGCTCCTCCCGGCAGGAGAAGGGATAGACAAGGAGAAAGGAAGACGGATCCGAGGGAAGGAGGGAGGGGGAGCGAGCACGAGCCGCGGTTATTTATAGGAGCTGCGTTTGTGCCGGAGGAGGGAGCGCTGCCAAAAAGGGATGGGAAAAATAATCCCGGAGCCAGGTGCCGCCGCCTCGGGAAGAGCCGGGGGGGAGCTCAAGGTGAGACAGAAAATGAGGGAAGGAAGGGAGAGAAGGAAATCATAAAAATTGGGATTTGTCCGGGTTTCTCTGTCAGCTCTCACCTGGCTGAGAGCAGCTCCGACCTCTGTGACCCCCACGTGCCACAGGATTGGAGGCTGGACATGAAGGATTTTCCTTCTGGCTGGGAATTTGGGATGCGGCCACGCCTCCAGATCGGGGTTTGGGGAGAGGAGATCCCCAAAATCCAAAGGAAGGGCCTGGGATGGGATTAGAGCCAGGGCACTGCTGACAACCAATTCCCAAGGGAACCATAAGGAAAACAACTCCTGGATCCCAGTGTGAATCCCAGCCCGCTTTGCCCCCATGGATGGAAACCCTCATCCCAAAAATCTGCATCCCAAAAAATCCTTCTCTACAGCCGGCTTCTGGCCCAAACTGCACATGAATTAAAAATTAATTAACTCAGCCTGCAAGGTCTTACCCCCACCTTGAGGAAAAAAAAGAGGAAAACTCCACATTATTTTAGGGAAAAGACCCATTTTGTCTTAATTTCAGGGCCACTCTGGAGTTCTTTGTGCTCCAGGTGGAATGTGGGAAGGGACAATCCCGGATCCACGTGAACCCTTCCACGTCCTCACACATGCAGTGCTGGGATGGCTCCTGATTTATTTATGGAAAAGTATAAATATAAAAGATACAAAATCTATAAAAATAACCCCGGGAAAAGCCAGGCGAAGCGGGGGAGGACACGAGTCCCATCTCCCAGGGAAGGGGGAGGCAGATCCAGCTCCGAGGAGCCGGGATGGGATAATCACAGCGAGTGTGAGCAGCGAAGTGGCATCTCCACATCTCCTCGCTCCCTCCCGACCTCCCTCCCTGCCTCCCTCCCTCCTCTTCCCTGTTTCTCCCCCCCTGCACAAATCCATCGCCTCCCCCTCTTTTCGGAGCCGCTGTCATCACGTTGTCACCCGGCGATGCCGAGCGGGGCTCTGAGTGAGATGGAAAAAAATCCGGAGGAAAAAGAAGGGGAAAAAAAAAACATCAGAATGTTCCAACCCCGCCCCAAACTCCATTTGCCATCCCGATAACACAAAACCTGGGAATTTATTCCTGAACCGGAGGCGTTTTCGGCAGGAGGAGCTGACAGCAGCACCCGAGCCAGCAAAGGGGAGAGGGATCGTGGAACTGGGGATGTTGGGAAGGATCTCCAAGGTCATGGGGTCCAACCGTGAGCCCAGCGCTGAACACGGCCCCGAGGGCCGCGTCCACAGGGTGTGAATGTTGCCAGGGATGGGAACTCCATCGTCTCCTTGGGAAAAGAAGGAGAAGGAAGCAAGGAGATGGGCCAAGCCTTGCTGGGGCCTTTGGGAAGGAAAGGCCAAGTTGGGTTTTGGGAAGGAGAAGGCCAAGTCCGGCTCTGGAAAGAAAGAGCCGAGTTGGGTTTGGGAAAGAAAGACCCAAGTGGGGCTTTAGAAAGACATGGCCAAGTGGGGCTTTAGGAAGGAAAAGTCAAGTCAGGCTCTGGAAAGAAAAGGCCAAGTCGGGCTTTAGGAGGAAAAGGCCAAGTCGGGCTTTAGGAGGAAAAGGCCAAGTCGGGCTTTGGAAAGGAAGAAACAAGTGGGAATTTAGAAAGGAAGGAGTCAAGACAAGCTTTAGGAAGAAAGGGCCAGGTCAGGCTCTGGAAAGGAAGAGGCAAATTGGGATTTAGAAAGGAAGAAAGAGCCAAGTTGGGCTTTAGGAAAGAAAGGTCAAATTGGGCTCTGGGAAAAAAGGCCAAGTCGGGCTTTAGGAAGGAAGAGCCAAGCAGGGCTCAGGAAAAAAAAAAAAAGGCCAAGTCAGGCTCTAGGAATGAAGGGCCAAATGAAGGGCCAAGCCAGGCTTTAGCCCGTGCTGGCCTGGGGTTAAATCTCTTTGCGAAGCAGAAACGCAAAGCCCCTCGCGTTTATGGCTTTTCTCGCCTTCCCTGCGCTCCAGCCTGTGGAATGCGGAGGAGGAGGCCGAGCGGGATCTCCCCGGGCCGGGCTGACAAGGGCAGGACAAATGAGAGCGTTTAGGCGCTAATTAGGCACTAATGACCTGCTCGGAGGTCTCGGGAAAGCAGCGCAGCCGGGCGGCAGCTCAGCAATTTGTCAGGTTCTTGCCAAGCCCGGGGGAAGCGCGGCCGAGTCATTGACCCCATTACGGACTCGGCCTCTTCCAGACACCGGCTGGGAATAAAACCCCGCTTTATTCCCGAGTGTTTTCCAAACCGAGCTCCTTGAGGCTCTCGGAGCAGAGCCAAGAGGCTTTTCTGGGGTGCTCGAGGGTGCGGCGCTGCCTTTGCTGAGCCAACGTGGGGAAAAAAAAGGAGTTTAGCCCCAATTTCCCCTCTTTTCTTCCCCCAGAAGAGCCTTTGGAAATATTAAAACCTCTTCCCGTCGCTATTTATAGAGGATATTTATAGACGAAAGGAATTGATTGTACTTTGGGGGGAGAAAACCGCGGTTTTGTCCAAGCTTCAGATTTAAACTCTGCCAAGCTCCTTCAATTTTAACGAGAGCTTTGGCGCTCGGCTCGGCTGGAGCGAAACCTCATCGGCCCTCTCCGCTCCGAGAGACCCCAGCTCCGACCGGCAGGGCCTGGATGGGATCCCAGCCTCCCAGGAAGGAGCTGGATCCAAGCGGAGCCGCCCCGGGGTGGTTTTGGCAGGGAAAGCCGCGAAGACGAACCCCCACCGTGACGGGAGCAGACAGCTCCAGGCCTGGCACCAGCAGGGCTTGGTTTCTGCTTCGGATCCAAGTCCAAGCTTTTCCTCCCTTCCGGCTGACTTCCTCCCTGCAGACGCCAGCGGGATCCAGGCATTTAGCAGGAAAAGGATGGAAAAAAAGGCAGGAATTGGCTTTTTGGGCGGCCCTGGCGCCCAACCAAAGGAGAAACCCAAGGTGGGTTCACCTTCACCTTCAGCATCCAAGGCGGGGTTTGGATAATCCCAACTCATCCGTGACCGTCAGGCTCCGGAGGAGGAAAGGGGGAGGTTTCAGCAGGAAGGGGAGGAAAAGGACGTTGATTTGAGATAACAGCGCCCCAAAGGCTCCGATCTCGCAGTGGGAACGCGCACAACGCTCCAGCACCAGGATCATCCCCACCGACACCAAACCCTGGGAAAACTCATCCCTCTCCTGCCTTATCCCGCCCCAAGAGCTCCACGGATAGCCTGGATTCGGCCATCAGGGCTGAAATCCTCATTAAATCCTCATTAATTATCCCTTGGCTCTGCGGGCCAGGATCATCTCCCAGCCAGCATCATTTCCCAGCTGGGATCTTCTGTGGGCCGGGATCATCTCCCAGCTGGGATCATCTGCACGCCAGGATCATCTCTGGGCCGGGATCATCTCCCAGGTGGGATCATCTGCAGACCGGGATCATCTCCTGGCTGGAATCATCTGCAGGCTGGGATCATCTCCCAGCTGGGATCATCTCCAGCCCAGGATCATCTCCAGGCCAGGATCATCTCCCGGTTGGGATCATCTGTGGGCCGGGATCATCTCCCAGCCGGGATCATCTCCTGGTGCCACCACGGGGCCTCCTCACGCCCTTAACGCGCTGTGACTTCCGCAGCTCCAGCGCCGGCTCCGCGGCAATCCCGGGATCGACGCCACCGATCCAGTCCCCGACCTGTCACGGAGCCTTAAAATCACCAGGGACGGCTCTCGGGGACACGGCGGCACCCGCGAAGCGCGGGAAGAATTCACGGAAGCGACAGCGCGGGAGCGGATCCCGGGGGAATGAACTGAGCAGGGTGGGGAGCGCTCAGCAGATCCGTTGGAAAAGGGGAAAGGTGGGAAAGGCTCAATGCTGATCAATTAAATAATTAAGAGAAGAACGAGGGGCTCGGTGTTGCTGTGGTTCAGCGTGACCTTGTCTTCAGCCTTTGCTTCCCATAAGGAAAATTCCCATGTTTTTTGTAGGATTATGAGCATTATGTGCAACAAAATCCCCCCAACAAATCCCAAATAAAGGGAGGAGAGACCCAGCACACAACGGGGTGGGACCAGCCCTTATCCAGGGATTATTCCCAAAAAACACAACATTTCATCCCAAATCTTCCCTTTCCCCAAAGCCCTCTAAATCTAGGAAAAGCCATGAAAGTCCCACTTGGAACAGGAGGAAAACGACCTCAAACGAAGCTTTACTTCTACTCGAGAGCTTCCCAAGCTCACTGGAATTTATTTTTCCCATTTTCCCAGCAAATACAACGAGGAGTGGCACAAAACCCATCCCAATCCCAGTATGGGACACGGGGAAGGAACAAAACCCATTCCAGCCAGGAAAATTCCCAGGATGTTGTCCAGGAAGTGCCATTGATGATCTCAGGTTGGGATGGGGCCTGCATCACATTCCAGGAGCATCCCATGGGATAACTGGCTCCTCCTGATGCTTCAATCCCATCGTTTGGTTTATTTCCAAATTATTTTTCCCTTCCCAGAAACAAAATCCAAGGCTGAGCAGGAGAGGGAGACACCCAAGATCATCCCGGAGCTTTTCCAAGGGCTGGACACGGAATTGAAGCTCCGGAGCTTTTTTGGGATAAACACAAGCTGGGGGATGAACTCATCATTTCTGGGACCTGGAGCATCCCAAACAAGGTCATTCCAAGGTCATTCCCAGTGGGAATCCACCAGGAGCCGCTGGTCCACGCTCAGGGATGTGGATTTCCAGCTCTGGAAAGGGATTTTTAAGGTTAAACCCAAAATATTCCTCTTCACTCCAAGCATTGAATCCAAAAGTTTTGTGGCTCATTCCATGGGGTCAAATCCCACTCCCAGAGCTCCAGATCCCAATTTTTTCATCCACATGGACAGAGGGCCAAGGAGTGGTATCCAGCCCTGGGGGCCAGCCCCTCCATCCCATGAATTCTTTATTCCTTCTGCAAAATTCCTTATTCCTTTCCAAAATTCCTTCTTCCTTTGCAGAATTCCTTTTTCCATCCACAAAAATTCCTTTTTCCCTCCACAAAATTCCTTTTTCCCTCCACAAAATTTCCTCATTCCCTCTGCAAAAATTCCTTTTTCCTTTACAAAATTCCTTATTTGACTGCAAAATTCCTTATTCCCTCTGCAAACCCCCAGGAAAACCCCATGGCGTGGGTCCAGTGCTATAAAAATTCCCATATTTTCCCAAACTTGATGGTTTTGGAGACCTTTTCCAAGCTTGGTGGCTCCAGCAGGGAGCAATTCCCAATTCCCGATTCCCAATTCCCAGCGCCTGGCACACGTGGAATTGCAGATAAAGACATTTCCCTATTCCCAAGGCTCATTGGCCGTGCTTTTCCCACTGATAACGGGAATGGAGAAATTTAATTTAATGGAACAACTCCTGATCCCTGCGTTTATTCCCTGCCGGCACCTGGAAACACCTGGAATGAGCAATTCCATGAGGGAGAGAGGGAGGAAAAAAAAGATGGAAAATAAGAGAGGATCGCGAGTTTATGGTTGGAGCAAGGGATGCTCCGGGTCAAGGAAAATTGGGAATTTCTGGACAGAAATTGGCTCCACCTGGACCTAAACTTCCCTGTGCTGATCCAGCAGCCGAGAGGGAACTCAGCATTCCCAGGAAATCAAAGAGGATGGAGGAGGGAAAAGCACAGTGGGGATAAATGGGATGGGAACGGGGCTGGAAGCGATTCCGCCACCTTTTCCCAGCATCTCCTGGGGATTGGTGGAAGAATGGGAAATGAGGAAAAATATGGGAAAATTCAGCTCTGGGGTGTGGATTTGTGGACTGAGTGGGAAAATGCTCCGGGAACAAGAGGGAGAAGGATTCCCAAAGTAACAAAATTCCATCCATCCCGGAGAATCCATGATTTCCCTGCAGACATGGGATTTGGGGAGGTGAAATTCCAGTCTTGGAAGTGGGAAGCTCAAGGATCCTCATCCCATTCCTTGCAGGAGTTGGAAAATTGGAGCCAAATCCAAGTTGGGACACTCTGGAATGCAAAGGAAAGGACAATGCCAAAACTAATTATTATCCTTCAAAAAAACGGGGATTTATCCCAAAATATCCCAAAATACCCCAAAAATATCCTAAAAACCAGGTTGGAATAGGAGGACAGGGAAGAACAATGACAAAACTGATGATTATCCTCCAAAAAACAGGGATTCATCCCAAAATATCCCCAAAACCAGGCTGGAACAGCAGGGCACGGAAGGACAATGACAAAACTAATGAATATCCTTCAAAAAAACCGAGGATTTATCCCAAAATATCCCAAAAGCAGGCTGGAATGGGAGGGCAGGGAAGGACAATGCCAAAAATTATGATCATCCTCCCAAAACCAGGGATTTATCCCAAAATATCCCCCCTACGCCAAGAGCTGGAGCTCAGGTGGAGCCAATCCCAGCTTTCCCAGTTCCTCCTACTGTTCCACGCACCGACTCCGCTGTTTTTTAGGGAAAAACGAGCCGGATTTCCCTCCAATCCCAAGGGAGCCCTAACTCCTCCATTATCCAGCTCCCAAATCCCTCCAAACGATCCCATTAATTGCTCTTCCCTCCCTTTTCACCGGAGCTTTTCTGCTCCCGGCTCATCCCATTACGGCTCCCGGCTCATCCCATTATGTCGCTTCCCATTTTCCTCCCGGCCCATTAAAAGCTGGACTTGGGCTTTTAGTCCCTGTTCCAAATGGAACAACTCCATCGATTCCCTGGAATGTTCTGCCCCTAAAAGGTTCGGAACGTGCCGGGAATGCGGCGTTTTCCTCCTCTCCAGCCCCACCCGAGCCTTATTCCCTATTCCATGTGCAAAATTCCTTTTTTCCCCTTTACAAAATTCCTCATTCCCTTGCAAAATTATTTATTCCCGCTGCAGAATTCCCTGTTCCCTCCACAAAGTCCCTTATTCCCTCTGCAAACCCCCGGAAAACCCCATGGAGGGGGTCCAGAATCCCTTATTCCCTCCACAAAAATTCCTTTTTCCCTTTGCACATTTCCTTATTGCTTTCCAAAATTCCTTTTTCCTTTGCAAAATTCCTTATTCCCTCCACAAAAATTACTTATTCCCTCTATAAAATTCCTTATTCCCTCTGCAAAATTCCTTTTTCCTTTACAAAATTCATTATTCCCCCCATAAAATTCCTTATTCCCTCCACAAAATTCCCGTTTCCCTCCACAAAAATTTCGTTTTCCCTTGTAAAATTCCTTATTCCCTCTGCAAAATCCCTTATTCCTTGAGCAAAATTCCTTTATCCTTTACAAAATTCCTTATTCCCTCTGCAAACCCCCAGGAAAACTCCATGGAGGGGATGCAGCGCTGTGAAAATTCCCATCTTTTCCCAAACTCGATGGTTTTGGAGATCTTTTCCAAGCTTGGTGGCTCCAGCAGGGAGGAATTCCCAATCCTAAAATGTTCCCAAACGTGCTGGGAATGCGGCGTTTCCCTCCCTCCCTGCTCCATCCAAGCCGGAATTTCAATCAATGCCAGATTCCACGGAATTTTTGTTCCCTTTCCTCAGGAAAAGCTCAGCTGGCCCCCCCCCCCACCTTCAGGGTTTCCACCAGAGTAGGAAATAAATAAGGAAAAAAGGCAGATTTTTGGTTTTTTCCCCCAAAATTCCCAAATTCTTTTTTTTTGTTTGTTTTGCAGCCGTGGTTGGTGCAATGCAGCACAAGGGACACGGAGCAATTCCCACTTCCCAAATTACTGCCCTAATTCCAGGCCCTGATAATTAAAGTCCTTCCCAGGCTCGAGGACAGAGGAAGTGGAGCAGATCCCAAAATCCAGGACGCTGCTGGCACCGGGGCGACCCCAAAAAGGAGGTTGGGACGTCAAAGGTGCCCTCAGGGAGGCGTCCCCCATTCCAGAGGCTTGGAAAAGCTCCAGGGCGGGCTGGGATTTATGGAGCAGCTCAAGGAGAGGATGAAATCCCAGTGTGGAGGATGGGGATGGCACAAATCCCATCCCAGTCCCAGTTTGGGACACTGGGAGGGCACAAATCCCATCCCAATCCCAGTTTGGGACACTGGGAGGGCACAAATCCCATCCCAGTCCCAGTTTGGGACACTGGGATACCACAGATCCCATCCCAATCCCAGTTTGGGACACTGGGATACCACAGATCCCATCCCAATCCCAGTTTGGGACACTGGGATACCACAGATCCCATCCCAATCCCAGTTTGGATCACAGGGATGGCACAAATCCCATCCCAGTCCCAGTTTGGATCACAGGGATGGCACAAATCCCATCCGAGCCAGGAAAATTCAAAAAATAGGGAAACTGGGAAAAAATAAAGGGATGTTGTAAAAATAATGGGGAAATTTAAGGAGAAAAAAAAAGGGATAAAAAGGGGGCAGGGGAATTAGGGAGAGGGGAAAAGGGGAATTTCATAAATAATGGGAAAATTAAAAAAAAAAGGAGGGGAAAAGGGGGGAAATTGGAAAAATATGAAGGGAAATTCAAAAAATGATTGGAAATTTTTAAAAATAAGGGGGAAAAGGGGGAGAATTGGGAAAATAAAGGGAAATTCCAAAAATAATGGGGAATTTTTAAAAACCAGGGAGAAAGGGGGGGGAAATTAGAAAAAAATAAAGGGAAATTCCATAAATAATGGGGAAATTTTAAAAAAAAATGGGAAAAATGGGGGGAAATCGGTAAAGATAAAGGGAAACTCCAAAAATAATGGGGAAACTGCAAAATTTAAGGGAAAACTTGAAAATTTAAATGGAAACTGCCCAAAGCAGCTGCTTCCTGCAGGGAAAATCCTCTTTTTTGGCTCCTTTGGGAAGGATTTGCTGAGGTTAAAGCTGGGCTTAAACCCAGCCTAGGCCGAGCTTTACTCCCTGTCCTCAGTTCCCGCTGCCAAACTCTTCTCCTTTGTTTTCTTTGGAAAAGGTTTCAGTTGGAAGAGTTTGGGGGCACCTCCAGCATCCTAAAAAGCTCCGGATGATAAAAATCTCCCCTCGATGAAAACTTCGGCATCCCAAAAACCCCCCGGGATGAAGAAAAGTGGGAAAACACAGAATTCCCAGGGGATAAATGGAATTTTCTCCCTGTTTTCCCTCCTCTCACAGAACGAAGTTTGCAATATTTTCCTGGAATTAAGGGAAGGGGCTCAGCTAGAGCCTGGATTTTCCTGGACACATCCAGAGGGAATTTTTTCCCATTTTTCCCAGATTGGTTCCGACACCTGGATGCAAATGGGAGAAAAACGGGAACAAATCGGCTGCGGTGTAAAACAAGGAGTGGGATTTCCTCCCACGGCTCTTCCCTCCTCCCTGCGCGGCTCCAAAATCCCGGATCCGTCCCTAATCCAGGCGTTTATTCCTTATTAATCACCGTGGAGATGTTTAAGTGCTCCGCTGGCTGGGATTCAGTGGGAATTTTTAGCTTTTGTGGGGCTTTTGGGAATCTTTGGCGGGAGGGGTTTTTTATCCTTGGATGAGGAACAGGAACATCAAGGATGGGGGAAATCCAGGGAGGATCTCAAGGGAGTCCTGGAGAAGGAAAGTCCTTGGAATGAGGAAATCCAGGGCAGGAATATTTGAATTATACATCGAGATTTAAATATGGATGGGAATAAATCCAGCGGGAAGTGGGAGGGGAAGGAAAGGGGGATAAAACCAAAATTTTTAGGGAGGGGAGACCCCCCTCCGCCAGGTACCCAACACATCCCAAAATTCCTTCTTTTATCCCAATCCATTGGGATTTTAGCCCCATCTTGGAGCCTTCAAAAAAGAGAAATTCCTTTTTTTTGCCATTATTTTCCCATATTCCTTTTTCCCATTATTTGCAGCTTTTCCTTTTCTCCCTTTCCCCGTAAGGTCCTGGTTCCCAAATTTTCCCAGAAAAGGGGGGAAAAGGCCCAGGAGCTGTTCCCAAATGAAGAGACAATGTGGAGTGGAAAATCTCACCATTCCCTCTTTTTTTCCTCCCATGAAAGGGTTAATCCAGCTAAGGAAGCGAGAAGGGAATAAAAATCCACTCGAGCCATTCCATCCCATCCCTCCCGGCGGATAAATGCGGGAAAATTACCCGGAGCAGCTCCACGACCCCGAGTTATTTCCAGGCAATTTCGGGGGATAACGGTGATTTATGGACAAGAACAAGGAAGGGCAAACGATCCCGGATCCTGGATCCTGGATCCTGGATCTTGGATCCTGGAACTTGGAGCCTGGATCCTGGAACTTGGATCTTGGACCCTGGAGCCTGGATCCTGGAACTTGGATCTTGGACCCTGGATATTGGATCCAAGATCCTGGAACTTAGACCTTGGATCCTGGGACTTGGATCCTGGAACCTGAATCTTGGATCCTGGATTCCGGATCCTGGAACTTAGACCCTGGATCCTGGGATTTGGAGCCTGGATCTTGGACCCTGAATCCTGGATCTTGGATCCCAGATCCTGGATCCTGGAACTTAGACCCTGAATCCTGGATCCTGGATCTTGGATCCTGGATCTTGGGTATTGGATCCTGAATCCTGGATCTTGGATCCTGAATCCCAGATTTTGGATCTTGGATCCTGGAACTTGGATCTTGGACCCTGAATCCTGGATCTTTGGTCTTGAATCCTGGATCCTGGATCCTGGATCCTGGACCTTGGATCTTGGAGCCTGGATCCTGGAACTTGGACCCTGGATCTTGGATCCTGGATTCCAGATCCTGGAACTTAGACCCTGGATCCTGGGATTTGGACCCTGGATCTTGGACCCTGAATCCTGGAACTTAGACCCTGAATCCTGGATCCTGGATCTTTGGTCTTGGATCCTGGATCTTGGGTCTTGGATCCTGAATCCTGGATCTTGGACCCTGAATCCCAGATTTTGGATCTTGGATCCTGGATCTTTGGTCTTGAATTCTGGATCTTGGATCCTGGAACTTGGACCCTGAATCCTGGATGTTGGATCCCGAATCCTGGATCTTGGATCCTGGCGGGACACAGAGGAGCTGCCGGGCCTGGAGCTGAGCCACTCCTTCCACAGGGAATTCCAAACCTCTGGAATTATCCCCTCCATTTAGAAACCTGGTACAAAAACTGAGCCTGGGCCGTGCAAGGGGGAATTTCTGGAATTGGGGGGTCCGGAGTGCTGGGAATGGGTTCCACTCAGCATTCCCTGAGTGTTCCTTGGCCTCTGCTCCAGACCCAATTCCCACTTCCCATAAAAATCAGCATTTATTTCAAATTTTCCTGGAGAATTGAAGATATCAGGGTTTGGGGTTTTTTTGCCCTGGAAAACCCCGCTGTATCCAAGCCCAAGAGAATGGGAGAACACTGGGATGGGACAGGAATATGGGAAGCCAAGAAAAACCTGGAATTTTGGAGCACTGCCCCCTCCCCGCTCCTGCTTCCTCCATGTCCCCCACAGGGCCTCTCCTTTGGATGGTGGAATTCCCTCATCTCCCTATCCGAAGAATAATTTAATTAACTTGGAGAAACGTAATTAATTTTAATTGTGGGCGATAATTCATTGTTTCATGGGATATTAATAATTATATTTGGGAAATCTGAGTGCCTGGGAAGTGCCCTGGAACGTCCTAATTAACGGCTCGGATGGGAAGCGTTTAATTGGAAACGTTGGGAAATTGGTTCTGCTCCCCGGGGCCGGAATCCATGACCCGAGGACATGGAAAAGGAGGAAGGGAGGGAGATTGGGATTCTCCTGCTGTTTCCCAAATCCCAAATCCACCTGGGCTGGGTAATGATACACCTGGTTATTCATTTTTCCTGGGATTTTTGCCTCCCAGCCCGCTGGCCCCCAGGAATTTTGCAGGTGGGAAAGGATCTTTTTCCATGTTTTCCGCTATTCTCGTAGCCATCTCAAGTACCTGAATACCCCATTTCCATCAAGGAATTACCGGCTCAGAATTTCCAGCAGTGTCAGAAAGCCGGGAAAGGACCCCCTGTGGAAGTGTTTGCGTTCCTGGAGTGGGATCAGCCCCGGGAAGGATTTGTGCTCTAATTGCTCCATCTGTGCCTCAGGAAGACGCGATCCCAGCCTGGCCTTGGCTCCTGTTTTCCCGTTTCTCCTTCATTTTTCTCCTGCCTGGGAGGAAAACTCGGCAATGTCAGGTCCTGATGTCCCCCTGGTCCAGGACTGGGATGCTCAGAGTGCCCAAATCCTGATGTCCTTTAATCCAGGGCTTGGATATTGGGACAACTCCACGTCCCAGTATCCCCCCGGCCAGGACTGGGATACTCAGAGCCCCCTGATCCAATGTCCCCACAAATCCCACTGTCCCCACAATCCAGGACTTTGATGTTTGCACAACCCAGATCCCATAGACCCCCCCCCCCCCAGACTGGGATTTCGATGCTCGGAGACTCCTGATCCAATGTCCCCCCAAATCCCAGTGTCCCCCCAAATCCCAGTGTCCCCCCAGTCCAGGACTTGGATGCTCAGATCCCCCAGTCCCAATGTTTCCCCTCAATTCCAGGACAAGGATGCTCAGACCCCCATGTCCCAATGTCCCCCCAAAATCCCAATGTCCCCACAATCCAGGACCTGGATTTTTGGACAACCCAGATCCCAGAATTCCCCCCCAGGCTGGGATTTGGATGCTCAGATCCCCCCAGGTCCCAGTGTTCTCCCAAATCCCAATTTCCCCCCCATCCCAGGACATGGATGTTCAGACTTAAATGTCTGAATTTGGGTGGCTCCACCTGCTGGAAGAGGCTCATGGACATCTCCCAAATCCTCATCCCTGAGCAGGAGCGGTGGGAATGGTTCAAATCCATGGAATATTGCAGGGATGGGGTTAAGGAAGTGGGAAAATCCCTTAAAATCCAGTGACTCTGAAATAATGAGGGGGATTTTTTTCCTTAGGGAATGGGAGGAAACTGGGAGCAGCTGGACCCTGAAGGGACTCAAGCCTTGTCCTCAAGCTCCTTGAGGAATTTCGACGTCCGCGGTGGGGATTGATGGATCCGCCAGCATCCAGACAGGCTGATTGATGCAGGACCAACCAGTGGCTCCCAACCCTTGGGAATTCATCAAGGAAATCTGGGAATTGCTCCATAAACTTTTGGAGCCCGCAATAAAAAAATTAACCACGGATGGCTCTGCTGTGTAAACACAGCCAAGAAAACCGGGATTGGGAATGGGGAGGGGGCAATGATCCCACAATGCTTTTGTTTCCCTGTTTTTTCCCAAAAAACTGCACCAAGAAACCCAGGAAAGCAGCGACGCCTTCCAGCCGCATTCCCGACTCATCCAAGGACCGGTGGCTCCGTCTCCCGCAGGAGAAGGGCGAGGGGGGTTTATTTTAAATCCCTTTCCTGCCCTAATCCATGTGACGCTAATCAGGGATCCGGCCCCTCGGGAATCAATGATTAATGGAGTTAAATTTAGCGGGAGCTTGCCGGAGTAAAATTAGGCGCCATGCATAAAACATCACAGCTCCTCGTTAGCACGGCTAATTACGCTAATGGGGGGCGCTCACGCGGGCCTGGAATTAGGGATGGACCTCCCGACCTCCTCCCAGCTGCCCAATTCTGTGGTGGAGCTGGGAAAGAGCCCGGCCTGGAGCCTTAATGAGAAGGTAATTAGCACACAATTAACGCTCAAGGGTGGGGGTGAAGGGGGGCTCGGGCATCCTGGAGGTGCAGGGTGTCCTGGGGATGGGTTTGTCCCACCCCAGGGGCTTGGGGGACTGAGGGTCCCCATGGAGCAACATTCCCAAGGGTTGGGATGAGGGGTTGGTGCAGCACATGGCCCCTTATCCCAGTGGGGTGGTTGGGATTGACATCGTTAGGGGTTTCCTCCACTGTGGGATTGCCATGGGGTCAGGCACCATGGTGGGCTGGGGTCTGGTCATGCACCCGGCATTCCCAAGGATTGGGATGAGCGTTTGCTGCAGCACGTGGCTCCTTATCCCAACGGGATACTTGGGATCAGCATCACTACGGGTTTGCCATGGGGCCACCATCATTATGGGTTGGCTTTGCCCAGTGGCATGGCCATGATTCCAACATCTCCTTCCAACGTGGCTGTAATTCCAACATCTCCTTCCAGAATGGCCATCATTCCAACATCTGTCATTCCACTGTGGCTGTAATTCCAACATCCGTCATTCCACCATGGCCATAATTCCAACATCTCCTTCCACCATGGCCATGATTCCAACATCCCCTTCCAGAGTGGCCATCATTTCAATATCCATCATTCCACCATGGCCATAATTCCAACATCCCCTTCCACCATGGCCACCATTCCAACACCCATGGCTCCAACATCCCATTCCACTGTGTCCATCATTCCACCATGGCCATCATTCCAACATCTGTCATTCCAACATCCATTATTCCAACATCCACCATTCCAACACTCATCATTCCACCACGGCCATCATTCCAACACGGCCACCATTGCAACATGGCCACCATTCCAACATCCCCTTGTAGCGCGGCCATCGCTGTTTCCTCAGCCCAGCTTCCCAAAATCACTGGAATCCCGCAGCTGCTTCCCCATCATCTCCCAACCTCCTGGTCACTCACCAGCTCCAAGGGAAGCAATTCCAGAGCGCAAATCCGGTGGGAGAAGGAGGGGGAAGGCAAAGCCGTTTCCAAGCGGTTCCTCCAAACCCGGCGCAGAGAACACAAATCCGGCTGTAATTAATCCCATTATCTTGGGAAGAGGGAGCCGCTGAGCACTGAGGGGGCTGTCAAAAACCAGGAATCCGGCCGGGATAAGCCTCTGGGGGAGTTTAAGCTCGGACAGGCACCAGCTCTAAGCTGGTTTTGGGGGAGATCAGAGTGACAGGGAAATAAAGAGCGCAGGACTCTGGCCTGGAGTGGGAAAATCCAGGAATTATTAATCCACTGCCCTTTTCCTTAAGGAATGAGACAAAAATAAACCCAAAAGGCCTCAGCAGCAGCTCCGTTGAATTCCCTGCAAAGCCCAAGCCAGCGGGTGGGAGTGGCATGGAATGTGGGATATCCGATGGAATGTGGGATATCCGATGGAATGCGGGATATCCGATGGAGTGCGGGATATCCGATGGAGTGCGGGATGTCCGATGGACGTCCGTGTATCTCCCACCCAAGGATCCGCATCCTGCCCACGGAGCTGCTCCACATCCAGAAGATCCTTCAGGAGAAGCGTTTTGGGGCAGGAAAGGCTTTCCCAGCGAGTCTGGGAGATGAGGTTGGATTCCAGAGGTGGAGCAGGGTCTGGAATGTTCCCAGCTCCCTCAGCTTCTCCCTTGGCACCCTTTGCTGGCAGAGCCCAACTCCCAGGAAGAGCAGGGAACAATGATCCCTGCTTGAGGCAGCTGCCTCGGACCTGGAAACTTGGAAAACTCTTCCCAGGAGCTCCAGGTCTCAGGAACAAGACCTGGAATGTTCCATGCCCATCTTTTCTGTCCCCAGTTCCCACCACACCTGGAGCATTCCATGTCCATCTTTTCCATTCCCAGTTCCCACCACGCCTGGAACATTCCATGTCCATCTTTTACATTCCTAATTCCCACCAGCACATGGATGGAGCCAGAGAGGAATTTGCATGTAAGTGCTTCCTTGGGAAGAGCAGCCAGGAGGAAAACGCTTGGAATTTCCTCTTTTTGGAATTTTCCTCATCCCTGTTTTTAGCCTAGGAGAGCACGGAGAGCTGGAGGTGAGTTGGGATAAACGGGACAGGGACCTCCTCAGTAGGGACTGGAAAACTTGGGGAGGGCAAATCCTGCTCAAGGAGGGGGAAAAACACATCCGAGGGCAAAATATTCCTGGATTTCTCCCATTGCCTCTGCTCCCTAGGAACCCATACTGGAAATCCTGGGAAGGTTTTCCAAATGGGATAAGCCCCCACGAGTCTCTGAGGTTTCCAACCCCTCTTTGTATGGAAGCTATGGAAGTTCTTCTGTAGCCCATTTCGGGGGTGAAAGATTCCCAGATTTCTCCCCTAAAATTGGCTCTGCTCCCTGTTTACCCATACTGGAAATCCAGGGAAGGTTTTCCAAAGGGGATGAGCCCCCATGAGTCGTAAATTCCAGCCCCTCCTTGCATGGAAGGCAGGGAAGCTCTGCCCACCTTGAGGGTGAAATATTTCCAGATTTCTCCTCTCAAACTGGCTTTGCTTCCGGTGAACCCACACAGGAAATCCTGGGAAGGTTTTCCAAAGGGGATGAGCTCCCACAAGTCATGGACACTCCGGTTTCCAACCTGTCCGTGCATGGGAAGTATGGAATTACCCGTCCTTCCATGGAATACTCAGAAGCTCTGCCCACCTTGGGGGTGAAATATTCCTGGATTTCTCCCCTAGAATTGGCTCTGCTCCCTAGCTACTCATATTGGAAATCCCGGGAAGTTTTTCCAAATGGGATGAGCCCTCACGAGTCCCATTTCCAACCCCTCATCCCACGGAATTCCCAGGAGCCGCTGCCGCCTGCGGAACTCGTCAATCAGCCCCGAACGCAGCCAACGTTGATTATTTTTAGCCGGGGCCGCTGCAGTGTTCGTGCGCAGGAATCAGACCATGAAATCCCTGGATCCGGAGCATTCCCAGCTCTCCAGTGCCCGGAGCAGCTGAGCCGTGCCGGGATGAGGCGTTAAAAGCCTCCGAGTGTCACTCGATGCCACCTGATGTCCCCAAGGCGGCGACGCAGCCGGTGTCGAACACGGGACCCCCGGGGCAGGCGGGAGCGGGGCCTGCCCTGGAATCAACCCCCTGAGCCGAATTCCCAGCCTGGAATGGGAAATGTGGGAAAAGCACCGCTGGCCTCGGACAATCCGGCTCAGTGCCTGGCTCAGAGAGAGTGGGAGCAGCAAATCCGCTTTTCTTTGGGATCGTTTCGGCCGCCGGAGCTGGATTGGCCCCGTGGGGGCGGCGGATGCTCCGTGGATTCCAAGGATGCAGCGAGAGCTGGGACGAGGAGAGGGGAATATTCCTGAGAGGGTTGGGATGAGGAGGGAATATCAGTTGGGATGAGGAGGGAATATCCCTGAGAGGTTTGGGATGAGGAGGGAATATCCATCAGCACCTCCCATTCCAGGGCTCAGGAATATCCATTCTGTCACTGGGATGCTCCCCATGGAATTCCCGCTACAGGTGGGAATGGATCCAGTCCTGGGATGAGCTCCCCACTCCTTGGGCTGGGATTTCTTTGGTGCCAATGGAAAGAGCAGAAGTAGAGGAACAAGGGCTGGATTTTTCCTCCATCCCATCCCATTCCCAGTGGGAAAAGAGGAAATTTTGGGGGTTTTTACCTGATTTTTAGGATGTGCAGCTCCAGGGGGGTGCATCAGAATCCTAGGATTCCGGGACGGGCTGGAATCATCTTGAAGCTCATCCCATTCCATTGGAAACCTGCATTCCCAGGCTGCTCCAAGCCCCATCCCAGAGCATTCCCAGGGAAGCAGAACCCTTGGAATGCTGCCCCCAAATCCCAGAAAAGCCCCGAAGCCACAAACCAAGGAAACCACGGCCATTCCTATGGGATTTATTTCCACGCTTCCCCTGTTTTCCTTTCCTCGGGAAGCCGAGCAGGCTCGGCTCCCAAATCCAGGGGATTTCAGTACCTCAAATTCCAGATCCTCAAATTCCCAGTCGGGAACAGGAGGGGATATTGCAGCTGGAGCCGCTTTTTCGGGAGCTGCTCCCGCTCTTCCCAGCATTCCCAATATATACAGATTCCTTCTTTTTACAGGTAATAATTTACAGCCTATTTATAATCCAGGGATTTCTATCTCTAGGGATTACTCACACACACACACACACACGCAGGGAAACCGGGAAAACCCCGCCGCTCCCAACTCCAGATCCGCTGGATCTGGGGGAGAATCCCGCGTTTTTCCCAGTTTTTTCCTCGCAGCGGCTCAAGCGCCCAGGGCGGCGCCGCTCCCGGGAATTCGGGGGACTCCTGAGGTAGGAAATTCGGGAATTCCGGGCGGGCTCACAGCGCCAGCGGGAGCTGCCAGATGAGCAGGGAGCTGTCGGCAGCTCCGGAGCGGCGCGCGGATTCCGCCCGGAAATCCCGGTACCCGCGGCCTCCGGAGACGATGGCCACGGAGGAGATTTCCTTGCGGGAAGAATCCCGGGAGCAGGGCCGGCTCCGCACCCACACGTCGGGATCGTCGGCCAGCTCGTAGATGGATCCGTCCTCCTCGGCATGTCCCGGCGTTCCCGGCGTTCCCGGCGCCGCTTCCCGCACGGAGAGCAGCTGGCCGGGCAGGTGGGCCGTGGAGCGCAGCCGGTATTGTAACAAAATCCCTTTTTTCCGCATTTCCCGCGGCTGGAGCCCCTCCGAATCCGGGGATTTCTCCTCCTCGGCCTCGTCGGGCTCGTCCTGCTCGGCCCGGAGGGCGTCGGGGGCCAAAGTGCTCAGAGCCAGCGCCAGGAACTGCACGGGGCCGGCGTGGCCGTTCAGGGACACCATCCCCTTCCCTGGAAAACAGCGGGATCGGCTGGGAACGGGCCGGGAACGGGAACAGAAACAGCGGGATGGGAACAGAAACAGCGGGATCGGCATGGGAATGAGCCTGGGAATGGAAACAGCAGGATCAGGATGGGAATGAGCCTGGGAATGGGCTAGAAATGGGCTGGGAATGGAAACAGTGGGATGGGAACAGAAACAGTGGGATCAGGCTGGGAATGAGCCTGGGAATGGAAACAGCAGGATCAGGATGGGAATGAAACTGGGAATGGGAATGGAAACATCAGGATAGGAACAGAAACAGCCTAGGAATGGGGTGGGAATAGGAAGAGTGGAATTGGGATGGGAATAAGAGGGGAATAAACTGGGAATGGTTGGGAATGGGCTGTGAATGGAAACAGTGGGATTGGGATGGGAACAAGCTGGGAATGGGATGGGAATAGGCTAGGAACAGGCTGGGAATGGCGCTGTTTTTTGGGAACGGGCGCTGTTTTTTGGGAACAGGTGCTGTTTTGTGGGAACGGCGCCGTTTCTCCAGGAACGTTGCCGCTTTCCTGGGAACATTGCCGCTTTCCCGGGAAGGCTGCGGGGCTCACCGGTGATTTTCGGGATGCCCTCCAGGCGCGGCACGGGCAGCAGGACGATGATTCCCAGATCCGTCCCCACCCAGAGCGAGCCCTGGCACAGCAGGAGGCTGGTGACGCGCACGAGCTTCTGCCCTGCAGCGGGAAAAGCCGGGATCAGGGAGAACCCCGCGGCCCAAATCCCGGCCGGCCACGGGGTTTCCGTAGGGATCGGCCTCGGGAAGATCCCAGCAGATCCGCACCAAGAGGGAGGCACTGGGAATAGAAAGGAATTTAAAAAGGGGAAAGAAAAAGTGGGAGAAAAGCGAGATTCCAACAGGAAATAAGGATTTTATGGGAAGGAGCTAGCAGGAGTTAGGAAAGTGATAAATCCAGGGAGAGAAATCCAGGGAAAGATTAACTCAGGGAAAGAGAGAAATCCAGGGAAATCAGTAAATCCACAGCGCTGCGGCTCATAAAGGAGCTGCCACATTCCAGAGGGTTTAGGAGCAGGAGTTCAGATGGATTTAATCCCAACACTCATGCCCGGGAATGCAGGGATGGGAAAGACATTGGGATATTGGGTTAGGGACATGCCCAGAAAAAGAGGGAAAAGGGGAAAAAACAGGGAATTACACGAGTCTGGTGCTTGGAACTAATGAAGGGATTATGGAGCTGTGGAGGGAATGAGGCAGGGATAACCTGGAGTGGGAATGGGAATGGGAATGAGGCAGGGATAACCCAGAGTGGGAATGGGAATGAGGCAGGGATAACCCGGAGTGGGACAGGGATGGGGGACAGGCATGGGATCACGGAACAAATTTGGGATCATGGGACACAGTTCCTGCCCAGTCCATCCCTGCCCCGTTCCTTGGGAAAGCCGCGGATCCTGGTGGGACCCCCTGGGCTGCCCCATTCCCTAATTCCCCCTGCATCCTTTAATTAACCCCCCACATTAGCTGTTAATTAGGATCCAGCTGGGCAGCAGGAAGGTCCCATTCCCTAATCCCCCCTGAATCCATTAATTAATTGCTCTCATTAGTTATTAATTAGGATCTCACCAGGCAGAAGCAGGGTGGTCCCATTCCCTGATTCCTCATGGATCCATTAATTAATGACCCTAATTAACGGTTAATTGCTTACCGGGCAGCAGCAGGGTGGTCCCATTCCCTGATTCCCCCTGGATCATTAATTAATTACCCTAATTAATCATTAATTGCTCACCGGGCAGCAGCAGGGTGGTCCCATTCCCTGATTCCCCCTGGATCATTAATTAATGACCCTAATTAACGGTTAATTGCTCACCGGGCAGCAGCAGGGTGGTCCCATTCCCTGATTCCCCCTGGATCATTAATTAATGACCCTAATTAACGTTAATTGCTCACCGGGCAGCAGCAGGGTGGTCCTGGTGGCCACGTTGATCTCCTGGAGGTGCTCCTGGGTCTCGGTGTGGAAGAGGCGGATGGAGGAGCCCTCGGCGAAGGCCATCCACACGCCGCTGCCCGCCCGCACCATCAGCGTCACCGCCGCCGCGGGGTCGGGGTGCGCCTCGAAACAGTGCTGGGGATTCCCAACATTCCCGGGATTACCGACATTCCCGGAATTCCCAACATTCCCGGAATTCCCAGGAACAGGTGGATGGAGGCCACCCAGACCCCGCTGCCCGCCCGTGCCACCAGGGTGACAGCTGCTGCGAAACAGTGCTGGGGATTCCCGACATTCCTGGAATTCCCAGAATTCCTGCTCTTGGAGTGCAGAGCTCCACCAGGCATTCAGCTCCCAGCCCTCCCTGCCGGAATCCAGCTCCACTCCAAGCCCTTTCCAGGGCATTTTCCTATTCCTCTTCCCATTCCTGTTCCCATTCTCCTTCCCATTCCTGTACCCTTTCCCAATCCCATTCCCATTCTCCTTCCCATTCCTGTACCCTTTCCCAATCCCATTCCCATTCTCCTTCCCATTCCCATTCCTGTACCCGTTCCTGATCCCATCCCCGTTCCCATTCCCACCCCCACTCCTGTACCTGTTCCCGATCCCATTCCCACTCCCTTCCTCTTCCACTTCCTGCTCCCATTTCCGTTCCTGTTCCCATTCCTGATCCCGATCCCCATTCCCGTTCCCGATCCCATTGTTGCCACTCCCATCCCCATTCCTGATCCCGGCCCCATTCCCGTTGTTCCCGTACCTGGCTCTGCAGCTCGGGTGTTCCCAGGACGCTGACGAGGTTCTGGGAGCTGGCCCAGAGCGACTCCTCCAGCGCCAGCAGCGCCCGCACGGGGCCCGGCCCCACCCGCAGCACCCGCACCGAGCCCGCGTCCCACAGACCCTCTGGAACGGGATCACCGGGAATGGGGTCAGGAATGGGGTCAGGGAAGGGCCCGGCCCCACCCGCAGCACCCACACCGAGCCCGCGTCCCACAGACCCTCTGGAACGGGATCACCGGGAATGGGCTCAGGAATGGGGTCAGGGAAGGGCCCTGATCCCATCCGGATCATCCGCACCGAGCCCGTGTCCCACAGACCCTCTGGAACGGGATCACCGGGAATGGGGTCAGGAATGGGGTCAGGGAAGGGCCCTGATCCCATCCAGATCATCCGCACCGAGCCCGCGTCCCACAGACCCTCTGGAACGGGATCACCGGGAATGGGGTCAGGAATGGGGTCAGGGAAGGGCCCTGATCCCATCCGGATCATCCGCACCGAGCCCGCGTCCCACAGACCCTCTGGAACGGGATCACCGGGAATGGGGTCAGGAATGGGGTCAGGGAAGGGCCCTGATCCCATCCGGATCATCCGCACCGAGCCCGCGTCCCACAGACCCTCTGGAACGGGATCACCGGGAATGGGGTCAGGAATGGGGTCAGGGAAGGGCCCTGATCCCATCTGGAGCATCTGCACCAAGCCCACGTCCCATAAACCCTCTGGAATGGGATCATCGGGAATGGGGTCAGGAATGGGATAACAAGGAACGGGAAAACATGGAACAGGATAATGGCAACAGAATAACAGGGAATGGGATAATGGGGAATGGGATAACAAGAGGGAAGGGGGATTGGGATAAAAGGGAATGGGATAACTGGGAAAACAGGGAATGCTGAGCACACATGGAACAGGATAAAAGGGAATGCTCAGCACACATGGAAAAAAAGGGCTATCAGGGAAAACAGGGAATGCTGAGCACACATGGAATGGGATACCCTGGAAAACAGGGAATGCTCAGCACACGTGGAACAGGATAAAAGGGAATGCTGAGCACACATGGAATGGGATACCCTGGAAAACAGGGAATGCTCAGCACACATGGAACAGGATACCAGGGAATGCTGAGCACATATGGAATGGGATACCCTGGAAAACAGGGAATGCTCAGCACATGTGGAACAGGATAAAAGGGAATGCTGAGCACATATGGAATGGGATACCCTGGAAAACAGGGAATGCTCAGCACATGTGGAACAGGATACCAGGGAATGCTGAGCACACATGGAATGGGATAGGAGGGAATGCTCAGCACATACACATGGAAGAACGGGATACCAGGGAATGCTGAGCACACATGGAATGGGATACCAGGGAATGCTGAGCACACATGGAATGGGATGGGAGGGAATGCTCAGCACATACACATGAAGAACGGGATACCAGGGAATGCTGAGCACACACGGAATGGGATACCAGGGAATGCTGAGCACACATGGAATGGGATACCAGGGAATGCTCAGCACATACACATGAAGAACGGGATACCAGGGAATGCTGAGCACACATGGAATGGGATACCAGGGAAAAGAAGGAACTCGGCACACCCGGGAAGCTGCAGGTGCAGCTGAGCCCCACAGGGTCACCAGGAGGGTCATTCCCACTTCCCAACATTCCCAACATTCCCTTTTCCCGCCACACACGGCACTGGAGCAGGGAAGGAGTGGCCACCTCCACCCTGAGGGCTCCCTGGAAAAGCCCTAATTCCCTTTTATTTAACGGATTCGCTCCACTCCAGGCCAATCCCAAGGATCCGGGAGCAGCTGGATCGGGATGAATCCACGGCCAGAGGCTCCGATCCATCAGCACTTTCCTTCTTTTTATTCCCAATCCATGTTTTTGTATCCAAACCCTCGGATCCCAGGAATTTGGAGCCTTTGGATGCTCCAAGCCCTGCTCCCAGCAAATCCCAATTTCCAGGGAAAAGGAGTGATTCCAGGGAAGCTCATTCCTCCCAAAAAATTGGGATGAGGTTAAGAACTCCCCCCCGTGGCTGCTGTTTAATCAATTAAAATTAAGTAAATCCCTTTAATTGGCTCCCAGCGTTGCCATCATTTGGGAAAGGGGATGGGCACAATCCCAAAAATCCGTGTTTAGGGGGATTTGGTGGCTCGGGATTGAGCCAGGTGCTGCTTCCTGCAGCTTTTCCTGGAGACAACCCGGAATGGTGCCCGAAAATCTCGCAGGATTCCCGGCTCTTCCCAACCCCCTAGCGATGAAAACGGGGAATTTCCCAACCCAGGAATTCCTGCAGAACAGGGGTCACAGCAGGATGGGACCACAGCCTGAGCCAAATCCCGGGAAAACGACCCCAAAATCCCCGGGAATAAAGGGAATTTTCAACCTTGGGGGAGGGGGTTGGAGGGGACCAACGCCATTTCCAGCCCCAACATCGGGAATTTTGGGAAGGCAAAAATTCCCATTCCTTGTGATCCCACCCTGGATCTTGCAGCAGCCCCTCTCCACGACCATTTCCCCAAGGTTTTCCCCCAAAATGAGTTTGGATCCACAGGAAAATGGGATTTTCCTGCTCTGGGGCTGCCAAGGGAAAAGGGAAAATATTGGGAAAACAAAGGAAAAATGGGGATTTATCCTAAATGAGGATTTATCCTAAATGGGATATCCTAGATGGGATTTATCCAGAGGGGACATCCTAAATGGGAATTTACCCCAATCCCCATGGGATATCCTAAATATAGATCCTATATATGGATTCATCCTGATGGAGTAGCCTAAATTTGGATCCTAAATACGAATTTATCCCAATGGGATATCCTAAGTGGGGAGTTATCCCAATCCCAAGAGAATATCCTAAATATGGATCCTAAATATGGATTCATCCTGATGGGATATCCTAAATGGGGATTTATCCTAAACGGGGATTTATCCTGATGGAATATCCTAAATATGGATCTTAAATAGGAATTTATCTGGATGGGATATCCTAAATGGGGATTTATCCTAAATGGGGATTTATCCTAAACGGGGATTTATCCTAAACGGGGATTTATCCCAATCCCGACAGGATATCCTAAAGAGGGATTTATCCTAAATGGGGATCCATCCCAATCCCAATGGGATATCCCAAATGGGGATTCATCCCAATCCTGACAGGATTTATCCTACATGGAGATTTATCCTAAATGGGGATTCATCCCAATCCTGACAGGATTTATCCTACACGGAGATTTACCCTAAAGGGGGATTGATCCCTATCCTGACAGGATATCCTAAAGGGGGATTTATCCTACACAGAGATTTATCCTAAACCAGGATCCATCCCAATCCCGATGGGATCCTAAAGGGATCCTAAATGGATCATAAAGGGAGATTTATCCTAAATGGGGATTGATCCTAATCCTGACAGGATATCCTAAAGGGGGATTGATCCCAGTCCTGATGGGATATCCTAAAGGGGGATTTATCCTAAACCAGGATCCATCCCAATCCTGATGGGATATCCTAAAGGGGGACTGATCCTACATGGAGATTTATCCTAAATGGGGATTGATCCCAATCCTGATGGGATATCCTAAAGGGGGATTGATCCCAGTCCTAATGGGATATCTTAAATGAGGATCCATTCCAACCCGATGGGATATCCTAAAGGGGGATTTATCCTAAACCAAGATCCATCCCAGTCCCGACGGGATATCCTAAAGGGGGATCCATCCCAGTCCCGACGGGATATCCTAAAGGGGGATCCATCCCAGTCCCGACGGGATATCCTAAAGGGGGATCCATCCCAGGCCCGACGGGATATCCCAAAGGGGGATCCATCCCAGTCCCGACGGGATATCCTAAAGGGGGATCCATCCCAGTCCCGACGGGATATCCCAAAGGGGGATCCATCCCAGTCCCGACGGGATATCCTAAAGGGGGATCCATCCCAGTCCCGACGGGATATCCCCGGTCCCTGGGGGATTGCGGGCGCGCTCTCACCGTGGTTGCGGGGGAAGGCGGCCACGCTCCCGTCCTGCAGCCCGGCCAGCAGGAAGCCGGGGCTGTTCCGCAGGCACAGCACGGGCACCGCGCCCGGCACGCGGCAGCGCTGCAGCACCGGCGTCCCCGCCGCCACCGCCCCGAACACCAGCAGGCTGCGGGACAGCGGGACAGGGGGTCAGCGGGACAGCGGGACAGCGGGACAGAGGGACAGCGGGACAGCGGGACAGCGGGACAGCGGGACAGGGGGTCAGCGGGACAGCGGGACAGCGGGACAGGGGGTCAGCGGGACAGCGGGACAGCGGGACAGCGGGACAGGGGGTCAGCGGGACAGCGGGACAGCGGGACAGCGGGACAGGGGGTCAGCGGGACAGCGGGACAGGGGGTCAGCAGGACAGCGGGACAGAGGGACAGAGGGTCAGCGGGACAGCAGGACAGCGGGACAGCGGGACAGCGGGACAGGGGGTCAGCGGGACAGCGGGACAGCGGGACAGCGGGACAGCGGGGTCAGCGGGGTCAGCAGGACAGCGGGACAGCAGGACAGTGGGGTCAGTGGGACAGCGGGACAGTGGGGTCAGCGGGACAGCGGGACAGTGGGGTCAGCGGGACAGCGGGACAGCGGGACAGCGGGACAGGGGGTCAGCGGGACAGGGGGTCAGCGGGACAGCGGGACAGCGGGACAGCGGGACAGAGGGACAGCGGGACAGAGGGACAGCGGGGTCAGTGGGGTCAGCGGGACAGCAGGACAGCGGGACAGGGGGTCAGCGGGACAGCGGGACAGTGGGACAGCGGGTCAGCGGGACAGGGGGTCAGCGGGACAGCGGGACAGCAGGACAGTGGGGTCAGTGGGACAGCGGGACAGCGGGGTCAGTGAGACAGCGGGACAGGGGGTCAGCGGGGTCAGCGGGACAGCGGGACAGAGGGACAGCGGGGTCAGCAGGACAGCGGGACAGCGGGGTCAGTGAGACTGCGGGGTCAGCGGGACAGCGGGACAGAGGGACAGCGGGGTCAGCGGGACAGCGGGACAGCGGGACAGCGGGACAGAGGGACAGCGGGGTCAGTGGGGTCAGCGGAACAGCGGGACAGCGGGGTCAGCAGGACAGCGGGACAGGGGGTCAGCGGGACAGCGGGACAGCAGGACAGTGGGGTCAGTGGGACAGCCGGACAGGGGGTCAGCGGGACAGCGGGACAGCGGGACAGCGGGACAGCAGGACAGTGGGGTCAGCGGGACAGCGGGACAGCGGGACAGCGGGACAGCGGGACAGCGGGACAGCGGGGTCAGTGGGACAGCGGGACAGCGGGGTCAGTGAGACAGCGGGGTCAGCGGGACAGCGGGACAGAGGGACAGCGGGGTCAGCGGGACAGCGGGACAGCGGGACAGCGGGGTCAGTGGGACAGCGGGACAGCGGGACAGCGGGACAGTGGGGTCAGTGAGACAGCGGGACAGCAGGGCAGCGGGACAGTGGGGTCAGCGGGACAGCGGGACAGCGGGACAGCGGGACAGAGGGACAGCGGGATCAGCGGGGTCAGCCCCACAGCGCGGGGACAGAACCCGAGATCGGGATTGGCCCCGGAGCACAGGAAGAGAACGGGGTTGGGATAAGGATTGGGATCGTCCCCACAGCGCGGGGAGAGAGCAGGGTCGGGATCATCGAGATCAGTCCCGCAGCGCGGGATTCAGGATTGGGGCTGGGATTTGGGATCGGAGCCAGGATTTGGGATGGGAGCTGGGATTTGGGATCAGAGCTGGGATCTGGGATCAGAGCTGGGATTCGGGATGGGATTCAGATGGGAGCTGGGATTTGGGGTTGGAGCTGGGATTCGGGATCAGAGCTGGCATTAGGGACAGGAGCTGGGATTCGGGATTGGGGCTGGGATTTGGGATCAGGGCTGGGATCTGGGATCAGAGCTGGGATTCGGGATGGGAGCTGGGATCTGGGATGGGATCCAGATGGAAGCAGGGATCTGGGGTTGGAGCTGGGATTTGGGATTGGAGCTGGGATTCGGGATGGGAGCCGGGATTCGGGATCTCACCTCCCGTCCTGCAGCCCCAGGCACACTGCGGGGTGGGGGGCGTTGGGGGCCGGGTCCGGGGCCATTCCCTGCTCCGCGGGATCCTCGGGCTGCGGCTCCGGGATGAATTCCATGCACAGCACCGGGGCCGGCACCGGGAAGGATTTGACGGTTCGGGGCACGGAGCGGTTCAGGGAGAAGATTTCCACCTGCCCCCCCGCCCCCTCCTGCCCCCCTCCCACCTGGAGGAAAATGGGAAAAGCGGGAATGAGCATCTCGGGATTCCAGCAGAGCCATCCCAAATCCCAGTTGCAGATCCCAAATCCCAAATAATCCCAAATCCCGGGATCCATTGGGGTTGTGCTCAGAGAGCCCCATCTGCCCCCCACCTCCTGCTGCCCTCCTCCCACCTGTGGGGCAGGAAAACCAGGAATGAGCATTCCAGGATTCCGGCCAGAGCCTCCCCAGATCCCAAATAACCCCAAATCCCGGGATCTGTTTGGGGTTTTCTTCACCCAGAAATCTCCTGGCCCCGCCTGCCCCCCTGCCACTGGCAGGAAAAACGGGAAGAGGATTCCAGCCAGAGCCATCCCATATGCCAAACCCCAAACAACCCCAAATCCCCAAACCCCAAAGCCCAAACTCCAAATAACCCTAAACCCCAAATCCCAAACAACCCCAAATAACCCCAAACCCCAAATAACCCCTAATCCCAAACAACCCCAAATCCCAAATAACCCCAAATCCCAAAACCACAAATAACCCCAAATCCCAAACAACCCCAAATCCCAAATAACCCCAGATCCCAAATAACCCCAAATCCCAAACAACCCCAAATCCCAAATAACCCCAAATCCCAAATAACCCCAAATCCCAAATCCCAAATAACCCCAAATCCCAAAAACCCCAAATAACCTCAAACCCCAAATAACCTCAAATCCAAAACCCACAAATAACCCCAAATCCAAAAACCACAAATAACCCCAGATTCAAACAACCCCAAATCCCAAACCCCAAACAACCCCAAACAAACAACCCCAAATCCCAAACCACAAACAACCCCAGATCCCAAACAACCCCAAATCCCAAACCCCAAACCCCAAACCACCCCATATCCCAAATCCCAAACCCCGGATCCCCAGCGGGCTCTGCTCACCCACAGGAAGCCCTGGGGCAGGGAGGTGCTGACGGCCGAGAACCCCAGGAGCGAGGAATGGACGGGATTGTGGACAGCGGCTCCGAGCTGGGGGTGGGAACCAAAACACTGGGATTGGGACCCAGCCCGGCTGCCATTCCCGATTTGCCCCTCGGAATGCCCCAATTCCTGCTTTTTCCAGCCCCTCCGCTGAGGGGTTGTGGGATTTGTGCTTTTCCACCCCAAAATCACGGATATGAAGGGAAAGGAGATGGAGAACCCAAATCACCCCAAGCAGGCAAGGAATCAGTCAGAACCCCAAAACTTGGGGTCCAGCTGCCATTCCCAATTTCCCCCCTTAGATTCCATCAATTCCTGCCTTTCCCAGCCCCTCCACCAGGGGATTTGTGCTTTTCCACCCCAAAAATCATGGATATGAAGGGTAAGGGGATGGAGAACCCAAAACATTCCAAACAGGCACAGGATGAGTGGGAATCCCAAAACTTGGGGTCCAGCTGCCATTCCCAATTTCCCCCTTGGAATGCCCCAATTCCTGCTTTTTCCAGCTCCTCCACTGGGGGATTTGTGCTTTTCCACCCTAAAATCATGGATATGAAGGGAAAGGAGATGGAAAACCCAAATCACCCCAAGCAGGCAGAATGTCAGTACATTCCCCCAAATTTGGGATCCAGCTGCCATTCCCAATTTTCCCCCTTAGATTCCATCAATTCCTGCCTTTTCCAGCCCCTCCACTTTGGGATTTGTGTCTTTCCTCCCAAAAATGCTGGATCAGAGGGGAAGGGGATGGAGAACCCAAGTTATCCCAAGCAGGCACTGCAGATCCCAAAATTTGGGATCCAGCTGCCATTCCCAACTTTCCAGGCTGGACTGCCCCAATTCCTGGATTTTCCATCCCCTCCAGGGTGGGATTTGTGCCTTTCCTGGCTGGATCCAAGGTTTTTCCAGATGCTCCAGAGTGGGATTTGTGCCATTCCCACCTGGATTTGGGATTTTCCATCCCCTCCAGGGTGGGATTTGTGCCTTTCCCACCTGGATTTGGGATTTTCCATCCCCTCCAGGGTGGGATTTGTGCCATTCCCACCCGGATTTGGGATTTTCCATCCCCTCCAGGGTGGGATTTGTGCCATTCCCGGCTGGCTCCGGGGTTTTTCCGGCTCTCACCTGCAGATCCAAGGCTTTGGAGGAGAAGGCTGGAATGTGGCAGGACAGGATGGGGCACCAGAAGGGAGCTCGGCTCTTCCTGTCCTCGTCGGGGCAGAGCCAGCCCGGCTGGTTCTCCTCCCCTGCGGAAAACCGGGAGCGCCGGGATCACCCCCACCCCAAACTCCTCCTCCGGGATCCATCCCCACCCCAATCCACCGTTTTCCATGGATTTGGGATGTGCCTCATCCCCTTCTCAGAATTACTGCAGCGTGGAGGAGAAAAAAATCAAAAAAACCCCAAATTTACAGGAAAAAATTCCATCTTAAGGCGTTCCCCCACATCAGCCTGGGATGGGGTTGGGGTTCTGGCTCGTGGATATGGGATTATCCCAGATTTCCAAAAAAAATCGGGAAAAGCAAACAGGATTATCTCACATCTTTAAAAAATTAGGGAAAATCAAATGGAATTATCTCACATTAAAAAAAAATAGGGAAAAGCAAACAGGACTACCCTAGATTTTTTAAAAATGGGAAGAGCAAACAGGATTATCCCAGATTTCAAAATAAATGGGATTATCCCAGATTTAAAAAAAATGGGGAAAACCAACCCCGAAGTGTTAAAAACCGGAGAATCCCCAAAGATTCCAGCCCAGCGCTCCACGAGAATTCCAGATTTTTATCCAACATTCCCTAAACTTCCCCAAAACTTCCCAAACCTCCAGAACCTCCCCAACCTTCTCAGAAAATTCCCAAACCTCCACGAGCTTCCCCAAAGCCTCCCAAACCTTCTCCAGAACCTCCCCAAACCCCAAGAACCTCCCCAACATTCCCCAAACTTTCCCAAACCTTCTCCAAAAACCTTCCAAACTTTCTCCAGAACCTCCCCAAAACCTTCTCCAGAACCTCCCCAGCCTTCTCTGAAAATTCCCAAACCTTCTCCACAAGCTTCCCCAAAGCCTCCCAAACCTTCTCCAGGACCTCCCCAAACCCCAAGAACCTCCCCAACATTCCCCAATATTCCCCAAACTTTCTCCAAAAACCTTCCGAACTTTCTCCAGAACCTCCCCAAAACCTTCTCAGAAATTCCCAAACCTTCTCCACGAGCTTCTCCAAAACCTCCCAAAACCTTCTCCAGGACCTCCTCAACCTTCTCAGAAATTCCCAAACCTTCTCCACGAGCTTCTCCAAGACCTCCCAAACCTTCTCCAAGACCTCCCAAACCTTCTCCAGGACCTCCCAAACCTTCTCCAGGACCTCCCAAACCTTCTCCAGGACCTCCCAAACCTTCTCCAGGACCTCCCAAATCTTCTCCAGGACCTCCCAAACCTTCTCCAGGACCTCCCAAACCTTCTCCAGGACCTCCCGCCCCCCTGCATCCCCTGGCTCCCGGTTTTCCCGCCTTTCCCGCTCCGGGGTGTGTGGGAAGAGCAGGACTCACGCAGGCCGATCTTGGCCAGGTGCAGCCGGTTCACCCAGGAGATCTTGCTCAGGGGGCTGGGCGTGATGAACACCACCATGACACTGATGGGGCGCCCGGACCTGCGGGACACGGCGGCCTTCAGCCTCGTCCTCATCCTCACCCCCGTCATCATCGTTATCCTCATCCCCATCTTCGTCCTCCTCATCATTATTGTCCTCATCACCATCATCCTCCTCATCTTCATCTTCATCATCTCCATCACCCTCCTCCTCCTCATCCCCATCGTCCTCCTCATCTTCATCCTCATCCCCATCATCCTCATCATTATCCTCATCCCCATCCTCCTCCTCCTCATCTTCATCATCCTCATCTTCATCATTCTCTTCCTCCTCATGATCTTCATCCTCATCCCCATCATCCTCCTTATTCCCATCATCCTCCTCCTCCTCATATTCATCCTCATCACAATCATCCTCCTCATCCCCATCCTCCTCCTCCTCTTCTTCATTCTCATCCTCATCATCTTCATCCTGCTCTTTTTCCTCTTCCTACTCATCCTCCTCCTTTCTCCTCTTTCTCTTCCTCCTCTTCCTTATCCTCATCTTCCTCATCCTCTTCTTCCTCATCATCTTCATCCTGCTCCTCCTCTTCCTCCTCATCCATCCCCTCATCCTCTGCATCTTCCTCCTCCCCCTCTTCCTCTTCCTCCTCCTCCCCCCATCTTCTTCTTCCTCTTCCCCATCTTCTTCCTCCTCCTCCTCATCCCCGTCATCCTCCTCCTCTTCTTCATCCCCATCCTCATCATTTTCATCCTGCTCTTTTTCCTCCTCCTCCTCATCCTCCTCTTTTCTCCTCTTCCTCCTCCTCATCTTCCTCATCCTCTTTTTCCTCATCATCACCCTCATCTTCATCCTGCTCTTCATCCTGCTCCTCCTCTTCTTCCTCATCCTTCCCCTCATCCTCTGCATCTTCCTCCTCCCCTTCTTCCTCATCCTCCTCTTCCTCTTCTTCCTTCTCCTCCCCGTCTTCTTCTTCCTCATCCTCATCTTCTTCATCCTCCTCCTCCTCCCCCTCCTCTCCATCTTCCTCCTCCCCCTCCTCCATCCCACATTCCCGGCCTCACTTGTCGGGTTTCCCGGGCAGCAGCAGCCGCAGGCGGCACTTGTTGGCCGAGTGGATCTCCTCCTCCTTGACCTTCATCATCCTCTGCAGGGCCAGGCACCAGTCCTGCGCCACCGTCATGTTCAGGTTCTGGAGAACATCGGGAACGGTCCCTCAGAGCCGGGATCACCGCAGATCCCAGATCCCGGCCGGAGGAGGCTCCGGCGGCTCCCGGGAGCGCGGGCGGTACCTGGTAGGTGCCATGCAGGGTGCTGACGAGCAGCGTGATCTGCTCCACCACCGCCAGGTCCTTCTGCAGGTCCTGCAGCTCCTGGAAGAGCCGCGGGGGGCCCAGGTAGACCTTATCTTTTGGGGGGAAAAAACGGGATTTCAGGCACACGGAGCGCCACGGGATCCACCGCGTTGGAGAAGACTCCGAGATGGAGCCCAGCCCCTGACCCAACACCACCAGGGACGGCGCCGCGGCCGCTGTTCCTCAAACATCTCCATGGGCGGTGAGTCCCAGAGTGGTGAAATCCCCTAAATCCAGCCCAGGGAGGTTCTCCTGCCAGGAATGAGGCTGGAGCTCTGCAGCCGTGACTCCACCACCTCCCAGAGCGGCGAAATCCCCATAACCCCTCAAATCGCATCCCACCAAGGTCATCCCGTCAGGAAGGAGGCCCTGACCACCTCCCAGAATGGTGGGATCTGCCTAAAATCCCCCAAAATCCCAGCCCAGGGAGGTTCTCCCACCAGGAATGAGGCCCCGAGTGCTGTGTCCATGACTCCATCACCCATCAGAGTGATAAAATCCCCTAAAACACCCCAAATCCCCTGAAACACCCCAAATCCCCTAAAACACCCCAAATCCCCTAAAACACCCCCAAATCCCAGCCCAGGGAGGTTCTCCCACCAGGAATGAGGCCCCGAGTGCTGCGTCCGTGACTCCCCCACCCCTCGGAGCGGTGGAATCCCCTGGCAGGCCCCGGGAGCTCACTGTGCGCGGCCTGGCCGGCGGGCGCGTGCCGGCGGGCGCCGGCGTTGGCCACGGCCGCGGCGCTGTCCTTGTCGCCGGCGCCGCTCTCCTGGCCCACCTCCACCACCTGCACCTGCGGGAGGGCCGTGCTCCACTTCAGCACGTACTTGGGGCCCAGGGGCACCAGGCTGCTGATTTCCAGCTGGCCTCTGCCAAGGCAAGAATTCCAGGTCAAGAGAACCCCCCAGGTTTTCCCAAAATCCCCAGGATTTTCCCCCCGCCAAAAAAAAAACCACCCCTGTTTTTTTCCCCCAAAAATACGTGTCCTCCAAGCTGAGCACCCCACACCATGCAGGAACCCCCAAATGTGGGGCTGCTGATTTCCCGCTGGGCTCTGCCAAGCCAAGAGCTCCAGGTCAAGAAAACCCCAGATTTTCCCAAAAAACCCGGATTTCGCCCCAGAAAAGGCGTCCCGCAGGCCGAGCGCCCCACACCGTGCAGGAACCCCCAAAGCTGGGGCACACGACACAGCACAGCACGCCTGGCACCTACCCTGCAGGCACTGGCCTGGAGAGGGGAAAAAGGAGGGATTCAGTGGGATTTGGGGAATTTTGGGAGGTTTTCCCGCTTGGAGCCATCAAATTCCTCCAACTCCACCCCAATCCCAGATCCCACAGCGGCTCTGAGACCCCACAATACCAGGGAGGGAGATGGGCCAAAGGTGGGCAGGTAAACCCAAAACTCGATGGGATTTCCCAAAAAAACCCAAACTTGATGGGATACCCCCTCCCAAAAACCCCAAACTGGATGGGATTCCCCCCAGAAAACCCAAACTCCATGAGAATTCTCAAAAAAAACCCCAAACTCAATGGGAATCTCACCAAAAACCCTAGACTTGATGGGATTTCCCCCAAAAACCCCAAACTCGATGGGAATCCCCCTTAAAAACCCCAAACTCAATGGGATTCACCTAAAAACCCCAAATTCGATGGGAATCCCCCCAAAAAACTCAAACCCGATGGGAAGCCCCCCAAAAACCCCAAACTGGATGGGATTCCCCCCAAAACCCCAAACTCAGTGGGATTCCACTCAAAAGCCCCAAACTGGATGGGATTCCCGCCAAAAATGAGGATGAGGAGGATAAGGAGAATAAGGAGGATGAAGAGGATGAGGAGGATGATGAGGAGGACGGGAATGAGGAGGAGGATGAGGAGGACAAGGAGGACGATGAGGAGGATGAAGAGGACGGGAATGAGGAGGAGGATGAGGAGGACAAGGAGGACAATGAGGAGGACGAAGAGAATGGGAATGAGGAGGAGGATCAGGAGGAAGAGGAGGACGAGGAGGAAAGCAAGGATGAGGAGGAGGAAGGCAAGGATGAGGAGGCTGAGGAAGAGGAGATCTCCTGAGGGTTCTGGGGCCAGGAGGTGCCCGGCACGTACTTGAAGTTGACGTTGGCGCAGACCAGGAGGTCGCTGAGCAGGAACACCTTCCTCTCCTTGGACTTGAGCAGCTGCCCGCGGTCCCCGTACACCGTCTCGGTCAGCGTCTCGCACAGCAGCAGCTGCCGCTGCCCCGAGCTCAGCAGCTGCAGGACAACCCCAGATGGTGACTCCAGGCTGGAGACGCCGGCCCGGAGCGGCCAGTCTCACCACGGAGCCGGAATCGCCAATTCCCAGCATCGTCAAAAGGTCCCAAATCTCCTCCAGAACCTCCAAAAACCTTCTCCAGAACCTCCCAAAAGCCTTCTCCAGAACTTCCCAAAAACCTTCTCCAGAGTCTCCCAAAAACCTTCTCCAGATCCTCCCAAAACCTTCTCCAGAGTTTCCCAAAAAACTTCTCCAGATCGTCCCAAAAATCTTCTCCAGAACCTCCCAAAAAAAGTCTCCATATTGTCCCAAAAAATGTCCCCAGATCCTCCCAAAATCCTTCTCCAAAAGCTCCCAGACCTTCTCCAGAACCTCCCAAAAACCTTCTCCAGAACCTGGAGACACCCTGACATGGAGTGGGAGCTCCAAATCCAAACCCAGCAGATCCCTGGGGAGGAATTCCCAAATTCCACCTTCAAGGCTCGGTTTGGATCAAGATCCTCTGGGACCTCACAGGGATCCTGCTTCCCAAAAACCCCGATGTGTAGAGGGAGCCACAAATCCCACCCAGCAGCAGCTCCAAACCCTGCTGAGGATGAGGATGAGTTGGAGAACACCAACTCAAGGAAGATGAAGATGAGGAGGAGGAGGACGAGGATGATGACAATGAGAATAAGGATGAAGAAAAGGAGGACGAGGAAGATGAGGTGAGGATGAGGAGGACAAGGTGGATGAGGAGGATGATGAGGATGAAGAAAAGGAGGATGAGGAAAATGAGGTGAGGACGAGGAGGAGGATGAAGATGAGCAGGAGGATGAGGATGAAGACGAGGGTGATGAGGAGCCCCCACCTTGTTGAAGCTGCTGCGGTCGCTGATGCTCTTGCTGAGCTGCTGCATCTCGGCCACCTGGTCGGCCAAGCGCTTCTGCTCGTTGAGCTTCTCGGCCAGCGTCTCCAGCTCGGTCAGCGCCAGCTGCAGGGACAGGCGGTCGGCGTGGCCACGCGGGGTGTTCTTCAGCATGTCCTGGGACACGGAAACACCGGGAATGGCCCTGAGGAACCGCCACGGCAACGCTTACGGAGCCTCCAACGCTGAGGTTTGGAGGATGACCCTTGGGTGGATCCAAAAATCCAACCAGGGTGTTCACTCCCAAGTGTGTCCCTATCCTGCAGCTCCCAAAAAGGTGCTTCTCCAGAACCTCCCAAAAACCTCCTCCAAAAGCTCCCCAAAAACTTCTCCAGAACCTCCCAAAAAACCTCCTCCAAAAGCTCCCCAAAAAGCTGCTTCTCCAGAACCTCCCAAAAACCTCCTCCAAAAGCTCCCCAAAACCTTCTCCAGAACCTCCCAAAAAACTCCTCCAAAAGCTCCCCAAAATCTTCTCCAGAACCTCCCAAAAACCTCCTCCAAAAGCTCCCCAAAACCTTCTCCAGAACCTCCCCAGGACCTTCTCCAGAACCTCCCTGCTGTCCTCCAGAACCTCTCCCTGCTCTCACCTGCAGGAGGAGGATGAACTGAGGGAACCTCTGGATGGGCTTCACCATCAGCCCGTAGAGCGTGACGCGGTCGGCGCTGGCCATCTGCCGCTTCTGACGTGGGGGAAACGCCACAAAAACGGGGGTTTTGGGGAAATGCCACAAAAACGGGATTTTTGGGAAAAGCGGAGCCCAGAGGGGCCACGCTGACCTTGAGGAAGTCCAGGAAGGCGGGTTTGGTCAGACAGGCCTTCTTGATCAGGGACATGGCCGTGGTGAAGTTGTTGACGTAGTCGCTGTAGACGTCCAGCACCATGGACTTGGAGAACTGGGAGAGGACAGGAGAGCAGGAATGGCGTGGGGCTTCAAAAAAATGGGATGGGGCTTCCAAAAACTGGATGGGGCTTCCAAAAAACGGGGTGGCTGAAGTGCTGGGGATGTCCCATCGCTCCAATCCTCCACCCATCCCTGGTGGGATCCCAAGGGACGTTTGCGGCCAATTCCCGCTTTTTCTTCCTACTGAGGTCGCAAGTCCAGCACCATGGAATTGGAGAACTGGGAGAGGACGGGAGAGCGGGAATGGGGTGGGGCTTCCCAAAAACCAGGGTGGGCAAAGTCTGGGGTGCTGGGGGTGTCCTAGTTTGGGCTCCATCACTCCACCCATCCCTGGTGGGATCCCAGGGGATTTTGGGGGTGATTCCCAACTGATGAGATCCCAGGGGGGTTTTGGGGGCAACTCCCAATCTCTAATGGGATCTCAGGGGAGGTTTGGGGGTGATTCCCAATTCCTGGTTTTTTATGGGATCTCAGGGAGGTCTGGGAGTGATTCCCTGTCTCTGATCCCAGGGGGGTTTTGGGGGAAGGTTCCCAATCTTTGTGGAGGTTTGGGGGCACATCCAGGTTTTTGATGAGATTCCAGGGAAAATTCCCTGGGGGAATTTTGGGAGAAATTCCTGGTTTTTTATGAGATCCCATGGAGTTTTGGGGGTGATTCCCAATCTCTGATCCCAGCGGGATTTGGGGCCATTCCTGGTTTTTGCTGGAATCCACACAGGATTTAGGGCCATTCCCAGTGTTTGCTGGGATCCCAGGGGAATTTTGGGGCCATTCCTGGTTTTTTATGAGAGGAGGTTTGGGGGTGATTCCCAATCTCTGATCCTAGGGGGATTTCGGAGGCTGTTCCCAGTTTCTGCTGGGACCCCAGCGAGATTTGGGGCCATTCCTGGTTTTTTATGGGATTATGGGGGCTGTTTCTGGTTTTTGCTGGGACTCCAGCAGGATTTGTGGCCATTCCCAGTTTCTGTTGGGACCCCAGAGGAATTTGTGGCCATTCCCAGTTTTTGCTGGGATCTCAGTGGGATTTGGGGCCGTTCCCAGTTTCTGCTGGGATCTCAGCGGGATTTGTGGCCGTTCCCAGTTTCTGCTGGGATCTCAGTGGGATTTGGGGCCGTTCCCAGTTTTTGCTGGGATCTCAGCGGGATTTGGGGCCGTTCCCGGTTTCCCCCGCACCGAGGCCACGAAGAGGTCCCCGATCTTCTCGTTGGAGTCCCACTCGGCCACGCGCGAGGCCAGGGCGATCTGGAACATGGAGTGGCACTGCAGGATCTCCTTCAGGCGGAAGAACACCACCTGGCACTTGCGGGCACTCAGCACCTTGGGCTCCATCTCCAGCAGCGGGTTCCGGTAATCCTGCGGGAATTGCGGCGCTGGGATCCCGGGATCCGCGCCAGGGGATCCCCATCCCGCCTGAACGGGGCCCCCACCTGCAGGATGCGCTTCAGGGAGTCCACGTAGCTGCGCTCGCTCTGCACGATGGAGCCCAGGATGTGCCGGCGGAGCACCTGCAGGGCACGGACACAGGTCCTGATCCCAAAATTCCCCATCCTGGGATCCGGAAATGCAGGCACAGCCCTGATCCCAAAATCCCCAATCCCAGGATCCAGAAATGCAGGCACAGCCCTGATCCCAAAATGCCCAGTCCCAGGATTGGGGAAAGGCAGGCACAGTCCTGATCCCAAAATCCCCAATCCCAGGATCGGGAAATGCAGGAACAGCCGTGATCCCCAAATCCTAAACCCCAGGAAAAGGGAAAAGCAGGCCCAGCCTGTGGGGCTCAGCCGTGATCCCCCAACCCCAAATCCCAGGAAAAGGGAACCAGCCCCAGCCCTGCGGAAGCGCTGACTCAGCTGTGCTGGTTTTGCTGACTCAGCCTTTCCTTGTTCCTCAACCACAGGGCCCAGGGGACACCGTGAGCCCCCAGATCCCAGGAAAGCCCCAATCCCAAACCTGGGAAAGCCCCTATCCCAATCCCAGGAAAGCCCCTATCCCAGGAGATCCCAGGAAAGCCTCGATCCCCAGAGATCCCGGGAAAGCCCCGATCCCCAGAGATCTCAGGAAAGCCCCCATCCCAGGAAAGCCCTGATCCCTGGAGATCCCGGGAAAGCCCCGATCCCCAGAGATCTCGGGAAAGCCCCCATCCCAGGAAAGCCCTGATCCCCAGAGATCCCGGGAAAGCCCTGATTGCCAGGGATCCCGGGAAAGCCCCGATCCCAGCCGATCCCGGACCTGCTGCGGGCTCAGCCCCTCGGGCGCGGGGCCCAGCTCGGGCGGGGGGTGCCTCATGTCGGACACGGTGACCTCCAGGAAGCCGGTGTCCTCCTCCTCCGAGTCCCCTGCCACACGGGAACACCAAAAACCCCAAAGTGACCCCAAACTGCGCCTTCCGGGGCCAGAGGCGCAGCCCGGCTCTCCCGGTTTTCCCGGTATCCCGTGTCCTTCCAGAGCGGACACCGGGATGAGCCGGGCAGGAGCGGGGATGGGACCGAGAGGGGACGGGGAGGGTCCCCATCCCAAAAATCCGCCCGGAAACAGCGGGAATAGCGCCTCGTCCTCGCTCCAAAACAGCGGGAAACAGGAAAAGGAGCCGGGAAAAGGAGCTGGGAAAAGGGGAAGTGCCGGAGTGGGGACCAGGACAGCGCCACGGGGAGGGGACAGGGAGGGTCCCCATCCCAAAAATCTGCCTGGAAACAGCGGGAACAGCGCCTCGTTCTCGCTCCGAGACAATGGGATACGGGAAAAGGAGCCGGGAAAAGGAGCCGGGAGCGCAGGAAAAGCGGGAAGCGCCACAGCAGGCAGCCCTTACCCGAGGTGGAAGCAGCCGAGGAGGAGGAGAGCGAGCGAGCCAAGGAAAGCTCGGGATAAGCCAAGGAAAACTTGGGATGGGAGCGCGGCCGTCGCCTCCACATGGCCCCGGCCCCATCCCGGGCCAGAAATCCCGGGAAAGGGACGGGCTGGGGGGAGGGAAGGAGGAAGGGAAGGGAAGGGCTGCGGGGACCTTTTTCCTTCCCTAATTTCGGCTCCTCCTCCCCGGGGATGCTCTCCCGGGATTGCCGCGCCCCAAAGCCGCACGGGCCATGCGGGAATGGCAGGACTGATCCCACGGGAATGGTGGGAATGGCGGGACCAATCCCATGGGAATGGCGGGAATGGCAGGATACACTCAGCAAGCCCACAGGAATGGCGGGAACACACAGCCGATCCCATGGGAAGCTTTGGGAATGCTCATGGAATGGCGTGACACATGCAGCCAATCCCATCCCATGGGAAGCTTTGGGAATGTCAGGAACACACGCAGCTGATCCCATCCCAAAAGAAGCTGCAGGAAAGCCAGGAACACGCAGACAATCCAATGGGAATGCTGGGAACACACGGCCAATCTCATGGGAATGCTGGGAACACAGAGCCGATCCCATGGGAATGCTGGGAACACACACGGCCGATCCCATGGAAATGTTCTGGGAACACAAGCAGCTGATCCCATGGGAATGCTCTGGGAGCACGCGGCCGATCCCATGGGAATGTCAGGAAAACGCAGCCAATCCCATGGGAATGCTGAGGACACACGCAGCTGATCCCATGGGAATGCTGGGGACACACGCAGCTGATCCCATGGGAATGCCAGGAACACATGCAGGTGATCCCATGGGAATGCCAGGAACACATGCAGGTGATCCCATGGGAATGCTCTGGGAATGCTCTGGGAGCACGTGGCCGATCCCATGGGAATACTGGGAACACACACGGCTGATCCCACAGGAATGCTCTGGGAACACAGGCGGTTGTTCCCACGGGAATGCTCTGGGAACACACAGCCAATCCCACGGGAATGCTCTGGGAATGCTCTGCGAACACACGCAGCCGATCCCTCGGGAAGCTCCAGGCGCTGGGATCCAGCGGGATCGATCCTACCTCCCCTGGATCCTACCTGCCCTCGGCTGCTCCAGGGAAACCCGGGAGCTCCGGCGGGAGCGCGGCGGCTTCTCCGCCTCGGCCGCGCTCCTCCTGCGCTCCCCATCCCCTGCGGGACAGGGAAAAGCCCCGGGAATTGGGAATTCAGGGGAAAACCCGCAGGGAAAACCCAAGGACGGCCCCGGCGCTGGAGTGGCTGTTTTATCCCAAAATCGCGAGGAGCGAGTTGGAGTGGGAACAGCCGAAGGAAAGCTTCAAATGCAGGGAATAATCCAGGAAAAATGGGAAAGGGAAGCGGGATGAGGATTCCCTAAAAACCATCCTCTCCCAGGGCTTTGCTGGGCTGAGGGGTTTGGGTTTCCTGCTCCCCGTTCCCTACTGCTCCCCAGGCTCCTGGAAACTGGGAATTCGGGGGGAAAATCCTGAAGGGAAAAATCCAAGGGAAAGTTCCTGGAAATTGGAAATTCAGGGAAAGAAATCCTGAAGGGACAAAATCCTGAAGGAAAAGGGCAAGGACAGGGCGGGCGCTGCTGTTTTACCCCTGAAGGATAAAGGGAGGGAGGTGGAGCCTGCAGAGATCCCGGGAAGCTCCAGATCCATGGAATGAGGTGGGAAAAGGGGAAGGAGGTTCCATAGGGATGGGATCCCCGGGGTTCCGGAGGGATGGGGTTCCCTGGGGATGGGATCCCCTGGTTCTGTGGGGATGGGATCCCCGGGTTCCAGAGGGACGAGGGACGTGATTCCCAGGGTTCCATAGGGATGGGATCCCTGGGGTTCCAGAGAGATGGGATCCTCTGGGGATGGGATCCCTGGGTCCCCTGGGGATGGGATTCCCGGGGTTCCATAGGGATGAGATCCCCGGGATTCTGAAGAGACAGGATTCCCTCAAGGACAGGATTCTGGGATGGGATCCTGGAGGGTCCCTGGGTATGGGATCCCCAGGGATGGGATCCAGGGAGGTTCCATGGGGATGGGATCCCCAGGGTTCCAGAGGGACAAGATTCCCTGGGGATGGGATCCCGGGAGGTTCCATGGGCATGGGATCCCCGGGGTTCTGGAGGAATGGGATTCTCTGGAGATGGGATCCTCAGGGATGGGATCCCGGAAGTTCCCCAGATATGGGATCCCCAGGGTTGGGATCCCGGGTTCCCTGAGGACGAGATCCTGGGAGGTTCCATGGGGATGGGATCCCCGGGGTTCCAGAGGGATGGGATTCCCTGGGGATGGGATCCTCAGGGATGGGATCCCGGAGGCTGCCCGGAGCCTCACCTGGGCCGTCGCGGCGCTGCAGGAAGGTGACCCTGCGCAGCACGGCCATGCGCGTGCGCTCCAGCCCGTCCTTGGTGCCGCTGCGCGCCGCCCGCATCAGCTGCGACACCTGCAACGGGAACCGCCGTCAGCCGGGGATCGGCACGGGATCAACGGGATCACAGGGATCATCGCCAGGATCTCAGCGCGCACAGGGATAGCAAGGATCAACGGGATCATCACAGGGATCACCAGGATCACTAGGATTGCACGGATCACAGGGATCATCACTGGGATTGCAGGGATCACAGGGATCATCACTGGGATCACTGGGATTGCAGGGATCACAGGGATCATCACTGGGATCACTGGGATTGCAGGGATCACAGGGATCATCACTGGGATTACAGGTGTCACCAGGATCTCAGGGAGCACAGGGATCACCAAGGATCAATGAGATCATCACAGGGATCACCAGGATCACTGGGATTGCACGGATCACAGGGATCATCACTGGGATTGCAGGGATCATCACTGGGATCACTGGGATTGCAGGGATTCACTGGGAGCATCACCGGGATTACAGGTGTCACCAGGATCTCAGGGAGCACAGGGATCACAAGGATCAACAGGATCATCGCTGGGATCGCAGGAATCATCACCAGGATCCCTGGGATTGCAGGGATCACCAGGATCATCACCGGGATTACAGGATCTCAGGGATCACAAGGACCAGTGGGATCATCGCTGGGATTGCAGGGATCACCGTGATCACTGGGATCACCGTGATCACTGGGATCATTGCAAAGACCACAGGAATCATCAGGAACACCAGGATCACAGGGATAACAGGAACAACATGGATCTCAGGGATCATCACCGGGATCACAGGGATCAACAAGCTCCAGGCTGCCCCAGGATCCCTCCCGGATCCAGCCCCTCAGGAAGATCCCTGGAGCGCCATTCCCTGTTTTTCCATGCAGCTGGGAGCAGCAGGCACACAGCCAGGGCTCCAGGATCCCCCCTGGATCCCCCCAGATCCCTCGGGATCCCTCCCGTGGATGTGCAGCAGCCAGAGCGGGATCGGGCAGCGCAGCCAAGCAGGGGCGGCTCCGGCTCTTCCTGAGCCAGGATGGGATGTGCGGGGCAGGGAAAGGGGGATCGGCCTTTCCCACCCCAAATCCTGGGCTTTTACCCCAAATCCTGGCAGTTCCACCCCAAATCCCAGCGTTTCTACCCCAGATCTGACAGTTCAGTTCTACCCCAAATAACATCGGCCAGGATGGGATGGGGTGGGAAAGGCTTTGCCCTGAGGTTCCACAATTCCCAAAATTCTCCTTCCTGAATTCCTTCCTTCCCTCCCTCCTGAATTCCTTCCCGAATTCCTGAATTCCTTCCTTTGCAAATTCCTTCCTGAACTCCTGATGATCTTCCTGAATTCTTGAATTCCTTCCTGAATTCCTTCCTTTGTGAATTCCTTCCTTTGTGAATTCCTTCCTTTATGAACTCCTTCCTGAACTCCTTCCTGAATCCCCGAATCCCTGAATTCCGATGGCTCGGGAAGCCCCGGGAGCTGCAACACGAGCGGCACCTCAGCAGCTCCGGGCTGATTTTCTGGGACAGGAATGGGATGGGCCCAGCCTGGATCCACTCCACGGGGGAATTTTATCCCCCAGGCTGGGAATTTTGGGAATTTCGGGATGCGGGACGGGATCGGTACCTTCCAATCGGATTTGTGCTTCAGCTCCTGCATTTCCTTCCCCCCAACTCTCAGAGCCAGGAGCTCCCGCTTAGTCCTGGCGCATTTTTCCTTGAGTTTATGGAGGTCTGGAGAGAGCTGAGCCCAAAGCAAAGCGGGAGAGCAGCAGAGCAGAGATCCCAGGAAGCAGCAAATGCAAAAAAACAGGAGAGATCATCCCAAAGGAGCAGGGAACAGCAGCAGCAGCCCGGAATTCCGGCCGGGAGCAGGCAGGGAGTGCAGGAACAACAAGAAAAGGCTCAGAAACGGGAGGAATCATCCCAAAAATCCTGAAATGCCGGCTGGGATGGAGCAGGGAAAGGCAGGGAGAGGCTCAAAAACAGAAGAAATCGTCTGAAAAATCACGGAATTCCATCTGGGATGGAGCAGAGAGCGCAGGAACAGCAGGGAAAGGCAGCGAGAGGGTCAAAAACAGGAGAAACCACCCCGGAATTCTGGCTGGGATGGAGCAGGGAAAGCAGCACAGAACAGGCAGCAGCATCCCAGAATTTCAGATGGGCGCAGGCAGGGAGTGCAGGAACAGCAGGGAAAGGCTCAGAAACGGAAGAAATCATCCCAAAAAATCCCATCTGGGAGCGAGCAGGGAGGGCAGAAGCAGGGAAAGACAGGGAGAGGATCAAAACCAGGAGGAATCATCCCAAAAATCCCAAAATTCCAGCTGGGAGTGAGCAGGCAGTGCAGGAGCAGCAGGGAGAGGCTCAAAAACAGGAGAAATCATCCCAGAATTCCAGCTGGGATGCAGGAGAAGGGAAAGGCAGGGAGAGCCCCAAAAGGAGGAGAAATCATCCCAAAAATCCTGGAATTCCGGCTAGGATGCAGCAGGGAATGCAGGAGAAGGGAAAGGCAGGGAGAGCCCCAAAAGCAGGAGGAATCATCCCAAAGTGGCAGGAATGGGCAGCAGCATCCCAAAATTCCAGCTGGGATGGAGCAGGGAGTGCAGCAGGAGCAGGGAAAGGCAGGGAGAGGCTCCAGCAGGAGGAAAATTAAAAGGGAAGGAGGAAACAGGAAAGAAAATTCCAGGAAAAACACAGCAGCATCTGCAGGATGCTCCGGTGCCTCCACGCAGCAGAATTCCAGAAAAAGCCAGGATGAGGATTCCAGGGGAGGAATGAGGATTCCAAAGGGAGGGATGAGGGTTCCAAGGAGGGAGAGATGAAGACTCCAAGAAGGGATGAGATGAAGATTCCAAAGGGAGGGATGAGATGAGGATTCCAAAGGGAGGGAAGAGATGAGGATTCCAAGGAGGGATGAGATGAGACTTCCACAGGGAGGGATGACACGAGCATTCCAAGGAGGGATGGATGAGGATTCCAAGGAGGGTTCTAAGGCGGGTTCAAGGAGGGATGAGGATTCCAAGGGACGGGTACCTTGGGCTGGAACGCCGCCCGGAGCTTGGCCGGCTCCGCGTCCCGCCGGGATTCCGGCCGGGATTCCTCTCCCGACTCGCCCTCGCTGTAGCTCTCGAACTCGCTGGAGCTCCAGCCCAGGTCCTGGCCCAGGCGCGTCCCCTCCCCGCGCTGCACCTCGGCGTAGATCAGCCCCGCGCCTGCCAAGCCGGGGATTCCCACTCCGTTCCCATCCCTGCTCCGTTCCCATCCCTGCTCCATTCCCATCCCCGCTCCGTCCTCGTGCTCCCAAGCCACGGGAATTCTGGCTTTTGATTGTCCCGAAGGGAGCTGGGAGCACGCCGGGATGCATGGATGGATCCAGGGGGGATTGATCCCCTGGGAGTGGTGGGAATGAGGGGGATAGGAGAAGGGAAAAGGGAAATTCTGGGAATTGGGGAATCCTAGTGTAGAACTCCAGAATTCCCATTCTCCAGAACCCTCGGGATCCTGCAGCCCCTCTGGGAGCGGTTCCATTCCTCCCAAATCCCAGGATTTCCCCAGTTATTCCCACCCACAGCCTCCTGGAGGATAGGACTCTCCTTCTTGATGGAAAATGGGATGGGGGGGCCCTGGAAAACCGGGAAGAGGCAGTTTCCTTATAGAAAATGGGATTGTGGGCCCTGGAAAAATAGGAAGAGGTGATTCCTGCTAGAAAATGGGACGGGGGGGGCCTGGAAAACTGGGAAGAGGCGGCTCCCGGCTGGAAAAGCAGGAGGAGCGCTCCCGTACCGTCCTGCTCCACATCCAGGCCCTCGCAGGGAACGTCGTCGTAGATGACCTCGTCCTCCACCTCGGGGAAGGAGAAACGCTCCCCTGGAAACCCGGGATCGGGATTGGGATCAGGACTGGGATCGAGATCAGCAGCCCAGGATCCCAACGGGATGTGGAAACCTTCCCCAGCCCAGCAGGGGCTATCCCGGAGTCATCCCGGCTTTTCCCCACCTTGGCAGATGCTCTCCCTCTTCCAGGTGCGGCTCCGGATCTGGGAATCTCCTCCGGCCTCGCCGTTGCTCACCTGTGGCAGGATCCTGCGGGAGCATTCCAGGGAAAAATCCCTCGGGATCGGGTGCAAATCCCCCGGGATCGGGGGCTCCCAGAGCTCCCACCTGCTGTCGCCCCCATTCCCACGTCAGGAACAAAATAAGGATTTTTTTTTAAAGGAATTTCCCCCCATCATCTGCTCCTTGGGATCCCAGGATTTAGGGTCATCCCAGATTTTTAGGGATGTCCTGCCAAGACACTCAGGGATGATGGAAAAGATCCCAAAATCCCAGAGTTCTCCTGCTTGGAGCTCTTTGAAATGCAGGGAAGTTGGGGGAAACTGAGGCACGGCAGCAGCTGTGACACCAAGCAGAGGGGATGGATCCCAAAGATCCACCATGGGACCCCAAATCCCACCAAAACCTCCTGAAGGCCCCCAAAATGCCAGGAAACTCCCTGAAATCCCACCAGAACCCCCCAAATTCCCTGGAAATCCCACTAAATGCCCCAAATCCCACCAGAACCCCCCACATTCCCTGGAAATCCCACTAAATGCCCCAAATCCCACCAGAACCCCCCACATTCCCTGGAAATCCCACTCACCCTTCCTTGGTCTCTGGCTCCAGCCCCTCTGCAAGGAAGGAAATCAAAGAGAAACGGCGTCAGCACCCCCGGGATGCACCAGGAATACCGGGAATTCCACACGGGGAATGAGTGGGAATTCCACACTGGGAACAAGGAGAATTCCACACCGGAAAGGGAATTCCACACCGGAACAGTAATTCCACACCAGGAATGAACAGGAATTCCACATGGGAACGAGCAGGAATTCCACATGGGGAATGAGTGGGAATTCCACATGAGGAACGAGCGGGAATTCCACACTGGGAATGAGTGGGAATTCCACACTGGGAACAAGGAGAATTCCACACCGGAAAGGAATTCCACACGGGGAATGAGTGGGAATTTCACACAGGGAATGAACAGGAATTCCACACTGGAACGGGAATTCCACACCAGGAATGAACATGAATTCCACACGGGAACAAGCAGGAATTCCACACCAGGAACAAGTGGGAATTCCACACTGGGAATGAGCAGGAATTCCACACTGAGTGGGAATTCCACACCGGGACGAGCAGAACGCTCCTCACCGGAGCTGGGCGGGCGCCGCCGGCGCGGAGGCGCCTGGAGAGCGACGTCGGCACCGGGATCAGCTCCGGGATCAGGGCAGGGATCAGCTCCCGAATCCGAGTCCTCGTCCTCCCCCTCCTCCTCTTCCTCCTCCTCGCTGTCCTCGAAGGCGAAGGCCTGGCCCAGCTCCTCCATCCCCGCGGGGCCGGGGGGATCCGGGGGAGATCCTGAGCGGGCACGGAAAACATGGAATGGGGCACGGGAGAGTGGGAAACGGGGATGGGGGAGGGGAATGGAGGAAAAAAAGGGGGATGGAGGAAAAAAAGGGATGGACATGGGAAATGAAGACAAAGGAGGGAGAAGGAGGATGCAGGAGATGGAAAAGGGAGATGGAGGAAAAGGGGGTGGAGATGGAATAGAAGGGGGACGGAAAGCGGGAGGGAGAAGGGCGTGGAGGTGGATGAAAGGAATGGGGAGGGAAGAGATGGAAAAGGGAGATGGAGGAGGAGAATGGGGATGGAGCAAAACAGGGATGGAGACGGAGGGAGAAGAGGGATGGAAATGGAGGATGGAAAAGGGGACGGAGGAGAGGGAAGAGGAAGGGGATGGAGGAGGAAAAGGGGGATGGACGTGGAGGAGGGAGAAAAAAAGAGAACGGAGAAGGAGAATGGGAATGAAAAAACCAGGGAAGGGGGATGGAGGGGAAAAGAGGGATTGTCACCGAGGAGTCAGGAATGACACGGACTCTGCGCCAGAAGTTAAGAGGCACAAAGCCCTGCATTTATTGGAACCCCAAATCCCCGTTTTTACTGGAACCCCAAAGCCCTGCATTTATTGGAACCCCAAAGCCCTGTTTTTACTGGAACCCAGATCCCTGTTTTTACTGGAACCCCAAATCCCTGCATTTATTGGAACCCAAATCTCTGTTTTTACTGGAACCCAAATCCCTGTTTTTATCGGAACCCCAAAGCCCCGTTTTTATTGAAACCCCAAATCCCTGCATTTATTGGAACCCCAAATCCCTGTGTTTACTGGAACCCCAAATCCCTGTTTTTACTGGAACCCCAAATCCCTGTGTTTATCAGAACCCCAAAGCCCTGCGTTTATTGGAACCCCAAATCCCTGTGTTTATCAGAACCCCAAAGCCCTGTGTTTACTGGAACCCCAAATCCCTGCATTTATTGGAACCCCAAATCCCTGTTTTTACTGGAACCCCAAATCCCTGTGTTTACTGGAACCCCAAATCCCCGTTTTTACTGGAACCCCAAATCCCTGTGTTTATCAGAACCCCAAATCCCTGTGTTTACTGGAACCCAAATCCCTGTTTTTACTGGAACCCAAATCCCTGTGTTTATCAGAACCCCAAATCCCTGTTTTTACTGGAACCCCAAATCCCTGTGTTTACTGGAACCCAAATCCCCGTTTTTACTGGAACCCCAAATCCCTGTGTTTATCAGAACCCCAAATCCCTGTGTTTACTGGAACCTCAAAGCCCTGCATTTATTGGAACCCCAAATCCCTGTGTTTACTGGAACCCCAAATCCCTGTGTTTATCAGAACCCCAAATCCCTGTGTTTACTGGAACCCAAATCCCCGTTTTTACTGGAACCCAAATCCCCGTTTTTACTGGAACCCAAATCCCTGTGTTTACTGGAACCCAAATCCCCGTTTTTACTGGAACCCAAATCCCCGTTTTTACTGGAACCCAAATTCCCGTTTTTACTGGAACCCAAATCCCCGTTTTTACTGGAACCCCTTCCCTTACGCCCTGCCCCCTATGGCTGGTCATTCAATCCGCGCGTTTCACCTGAGCGGTTAATTAAGGTGACCTGGGGTAAACATCTAACGAGGAGCAGAGCTCGTTAAAACTCCACCTGCAGACAGTTCCCCACTGCTGCAAACACACAAACGGCACCCGCACGTTTTCTACCATTTGTTTATCGTTCCTTCTCTTTTTGTTTATCGTTCCTTCTCTTTTTGTTTATCGTTCCTTCTCTTTTTGTTTATCGTTCCTTCTCTTTTTGTTTCTCATTCCCTCTCTCTTTTTGTTTATCGTTCCTTCTCTCTTTTTATCGTTCCCTCTCTCTTTTTATCGTTCCTTCTCTCTTTTTGTTTATCGTTCCTTCTCTCTTTTTGTTTCTCATTCCTTCTCTTTTTGTTTCTCATTCCTTCTCTCTTTTTGTTTATCGTTCCCTCTCTCTTTTTGTTTCTCATTCCTTCTCTCTTTTTGTTTCTCATTCCCTCTCTCTGGCTCCCTAAAACTCCCCAGACCAATCCATGGGAAAGCTCGCCTGGCTTTCCCTCTCTCTGACCAGGCTGTGACACCCACAGGGGATGGACAGGGAGAGGGAGAAGGGAATGGAGGAGGAAGGGATGGAGATGGAGAACAGGAGGGAGAGGGATGGGAACCAGAGAACCAGGGGAAAGGGGAATAGGGAACAGGGAAATAGGGAATCAGGGAGCCAGGGAAATAGGGAACAGGGAAATAGGGAATCAGGGAGCCAGGGTAATAGGGAATCAGGGAAACAGGGAATCAGGGAGCCAGGGTAATAGGGAATCAGGGAAATAGGGAATCAGGGAGCCAGGGTAATAGGGAATCAGGGAAATAGGGAATCAGGGAGCCAGGGTAATAGGGAATCAGGGAAATAGGGAATCAGGGAGCCAGGGAAATAGGGAATCAGGGAAATAGGGAATCAGGGACAGGGAAATAGGGAATCAGGGAAATAGGATAAGAGGGAATCAGGGACAGGGAAATAGGGAACCAGGAAAATACAAAACCAGGAAAATAGGGAATCAGGAAACCAGGAAAAGAGGGAACCAGGGAAATAGGGAACCAGGGAACAGGGAAATAAGGAATCAGGGAACCAGGGAAATACAGAATCAGGGAAACAGGAAACAGGGAGCCAGGGAATCAGGGACACGGAAATAGGGAACCAGGGGACAGGGAAATACGGAACCAGGAAAATAGGGAACAGGGAAATGGGAAATCAAGGACAGGGAAATAGGGAACCAGGGACAGAGAACGGGACCAGCACCCCCCAGCCCCCAGGATCCAAGAGCTCTCCATGTTTTCCCAATCCCAAAAGGTTCCAGCTGGGATATCCAGGCTCCACAGGGCTCCCTCCTTCCCACCCCAGGCTGGCTGTCCCCTTCCCAAAATTCCCCAAATCCCCAAATTCCCGAAGCCCAGGCTGACAGTACCTACTGCGGGTGGGGGGGGCGAGGCCATGGCGGGGGGGGCTCAGCTGCTCCAGGGGCGTTCCTGCAGAAAACAGGGAATAAAGGGGTGGGAAAGGGGGAAAAATGGTTGGGAAAGGGTTGGGAAAGGTCAGAAAAGGGTTGGGAAAGGCTTGGGAAAAATGGGTGGAAAAGGGGAAAAAAGGGTTGGGGAAAAGGATTGGAAAAGGGGGAAAACGCTTGGAAAAAAGAGTTGGGAAAGGGGCAAAAAGGGTTGGAAAAGGGTTGGAAAAGGGTTGGGAAAGGCTTGGGAAAAAGGGTTGGAAAAGGGTTGGGGAAAAGGGTTGGGAAAGGAGGATCAGCCCCAGTCCCAGCCCTGGAAAGCACCGGGAGGCTCCGGCAGGATGGATCCAACTCTGGCTCCAGCTCGGCCAGGGAGCTGGGAATGGCTCAGGGAGAATTTATCCCGGGAATTGCGGCTCCCGCTCCCGGGGAAGGGTGGGAAGCACTGGGATCCGGCCGGGATCGATGCAGGGATCGATGGAGCATCCGCCCGGAAAGCGGAGAGCGCCTGGAGGGCACCGGGAAGGGCGGCAAGGTCGGAGCCGTGGGATGGTCCCAAGGGATGATCCCGGAAAAGGCTGGGATCTTCCCTCCTGGAATTCTTTCCCTGGAGTGGGAACCTCTCCTGGGTCACCCAACCTGGAAATTTTCCCTGTGGATGCGATGCCGAGCAAACCCGAAATCCAGGACAAGAATCCACCGGAAACCAGGAGATCAACCCCCAAAAACTGGGAGAGGAATCCCCAAAAACCAGGAGGTGAATCCCCCAAATCCAGGAGACAGATCCTCAAAAACTGGGAGAAAAATCCCCAAAAAACCCAGATGAATCCACAAAAAAACCAGGAGATCAATCCCCAAAAACCAGGAGATGAATCCACCAAAAAAAAAAAGAAAATAGGAGATCAAGCTAGAAAAAAATGGGAGCTGAATACCCAAAAACCAGGACAAGAATTCCCAAAATCCCAAGAGAAGAATCTCCAAAATCCTGGGAGAAGAATCCCAAAAGCCAGGAGGAGAATCCCCCAAAAAGCCAGGGAAGCTCCGGAGCCGGCTGTTCCCAGGACACCGAGAAGTCCCCGTTTCTGCAGCGCCAGCTCCAGAAAAAGCCTCAAAGTTGGGAATCCTCGGGAAAAACAACCCCGGGATTGGGATTGGGATCAGGATCCGGCCCCTTCCCGATCTGGGTCCCTCTCCCGGCGGGAATTGTGGCCCATCCCAAATTTATCCCGGGAAAAGGTCATTCCCGTTTGGAGCGCTGAGCTCAGCCCAGCCCAGCCCAGATTTATCCCAGGCCTCCAAAATAATCCTGGGATTGGGATGGATCCAAGGGAAAAAGGGATTTTTCCCGAAGTTTTCTGCGCAGTCAGGGGTGGGAACATCCCGGGAGCGAAATGGATCCCATGGGATGAGGGAAAAACGGGATCTGTGGGAATGCACGGGGAGAGAAAAGAGTGGGAAGTGGGAAAATCCAGGGGTGGGGGAGGGGAGATCATCCCTGGGAATGGGGATTCCCAGGAGCTGCTGGGGATCCATGGAATGAAGTAGGAGAGGAAAATCGGGATTTAGGATAATCCAGGGATGTGGGGATGGGGAATCATCCCTGGGAATGTGGATCTTTGGGAGCTGCAGGGGAATCCATGGAAATAAATTAGGAGACAAAAAACGGGAAGTGGGAGAGGAAAACTGGGACTCAGGGATCCAGGGAAATGAAGTGGGGCAGGAAAAAGGGGATGCAGGAGAACCCAGGGATGTCGGGATGGGGATTCCCAAGGAGGCCCCGGCCCCGGAGCAGCCGGATCCAAACCCCGGCCCAGCCCGGCTCTCCCATCCCGCGGTATTTTTATCCCGGGATATTTTTATCCCTGGCACCGGAGCTGCTGCCTGGGGGAGCTGCCCAGGGACCCGCCCCGGGATCATCCCAGGGATCCAGATCCATCCCAGGGATCCAAATCCATCCCAGGGATCCAAATCCATCCCAGGATCATCCCAGGGATCAGATCCATCCCAGGGATCCAAATCCATCCCAGGGATCCAAATCCATCCTGGGATCATCCCAGGGATCAGATCCATCCCAGGGATCCAAATCCATCCTGGGACCATCCCAGGGATCCAGATCCATCCCAGGGATCCAAATCCATCCTGGGACCATCCCAGGGATCCAGATCCATCCCAGGGATCCAAATCCATCCCAGGATCATCCCAGGGATCCAGATCCATCCCAGAGATCCAAATCCATCCCAGGGATCCGGATCCATCCCAGGATCATCCCAGGGATCCAGATCCATCCCAGGGATCCAAATCCATCCCAGGATCATCCCAGGGATCCGGATCCATCCCAGGGATCCAAATCCATCCTGGGATCATCCCAGGGATCCAGATCCATCCCAGGGATCCAAATCCATCCTGGGATCATCCCAGGGATCCGGATCCATCCCAGGGATCCAAATCCATCCTGGGATCATCCCAGGGATCCAGATCCATCCCAGGGATCCAAATCCATCCTGGGATCATCCCAGGGATCCAGATCCATCCTAGGGATCCAAATCCATCCCAGGGATCCAAATCCATCCCAGGATCATCCCAGGGATCAGATCCATCCCAGAGATCCAAATCCATCCCAGGGATCCAAATCCATCCTGGGATCATCCCAGGGATCCAGATCCATCCCAGGGATCCAAATCCATCCTGGGACCATCCCAGGGATCCAGATCCATCCCAGGGATCCAAATCCATCCTGGGACCATCCCAGGGATCCAGATCCATCCCAGGGATCCAAATCCATCCCAGGATCATCCCAGGGATCCAGATCCATCCCAGAGATCCAAATCCATCCCAGGGATCCGGATCCATCCCAGGATCATCCCAGGGATCCAGATCCATCCCAGGGATCCAAATCCATCCCAGGATCATCCCAGGGATCCGGATCCATCCCAGGGATCCAAATCCATCCTGGGATCATCCCAGGGATCCAGATCCATCCCAGGGATCCAAATCCATCCTGGGATCATCCCAGGGATCCGGATCCATCCCAGGGATCCAAATCCATCCTGGGATCATCCCAGGGATCCAGATCCATCCCAGGGATCCAAATCCATCCTGGGATCATCCCAGGGATCCAGATCCATCCTAGGGATCCAAATCCATCCCAGGGATCCAAATCCATCCCAGGATCATCCCAGGGATCAGATCCATCCCAGAGATCCAAATCCATCCCAGGGATCCAAATCCATCCTGGGATCATCCCAGGGATCCAGATCCATCCCAGGGATCCAAATCCATCCTGGGACCATCCCAGGGATCCAGATCCATCCCAGGGATCCAAATCCATCCCAGGGATCCAAATCCATCCCAGGGACCCAAATCCATCCCAGGGATCCAAATCCATCCCAGAATCATCCCAGGGATCCAGATCCATCCCAGGGATCCAAATCCATCCCGGGATCATCCCAGGGATCTGGATCCATCCCGGGATAATCCCAGGGATCCAAATGCATCCTGGGATCCTCTCAGGGATCTGGATTCATCCCAGGATCATCCCAAGGATCCAGATCCACCCAGGGATTGATCATCTCAAAGATCCACATCCATCCTGGGATCATCCAGGGACCATCCCAGGGATCCAGATCCATCCCAGGATCATCCCAAGGATCCAAATCCATCCAGGGATCCTCTCAGGGATCCAGATCCATCCGGGGTCATCCTGGGACCATCCCAGGGATCCGGATCCATCCCGTGATCATCCGGGGATGATCCCAGGGTTCTGAATCCATCCTGGGATCCTCTCAGGGACCTGGATCCATCCTGGGACTATCCCAAGCCCTTCCCATGGATCCAGATCCATCCCAGGATCATCCCAACCCACTGGGATGGGATCAGGGATTGGGAACAGCAGGGGGAAATCCAGGAAGGATCCATCCCAGCAGGGAATCCGGGATCCATCCCCGTGGGAAATCCTGGATCCATCCCAGCAGGAAATCCGGGATCCATCCCAAGGAAAAACCCAGGACCCAACACTGTGGGAAATCCGGGATCCCTTCCAGCAAGGAATCCAGGATCCATCCCAGTAGGATTGGCAGGGAATTGGCCCCGCCCCACTGCTAATCCCGGCAGTAATTGACTGGGAATAAACAACTGGGAATAAATAAAGAATCTTTTTTAAAATCCCTTTCATTTGCCCCAAATTCCCTTCATTTGTCCCAAAATTCCCCTTTAATTGGCTCCGAAATCCCGTTTATTTTTCCCCAAAACTCCCTTTCATCGGGCCCCAAAATTCCATTTATTTACCCCAAAGAATTCCTTTTATTTGCCAAAAAAATCCCCTTTCTCTTCCTCAAATTCCCCTTTGGGCCCCAAGATTCCCTTTATTTTTCCCCAGAATTCCCCTAATTTTCCCCAAAACTCCCTTTCATTAAGGCCCCAAAACTCCTTTTATTTACCAAAAAAAATTCCTTTCACTTGTCCCAAAATTCCCTTTATTTGTCCCAAAATTCCCTTTATTTTTGTCACAGATGGGAACTTCCCATTCCCAGCTTTTTGGGAGTTTTAAATCCAATCCTTAGAGAAAAACTGGGAATTCTCGAGCAGGAATAACAGCGGGAAGAGCCGGGGCAGCGGGGAGGGAAGGGAAGGGCTCATCCCAACGGGAAAACCTCTGAATTTTGGGATTTGGGGGTGGGACTGGGGATTTGGAGTGGATTTTTGGGAAGTGGGAGCAGGAAAAGAAGGAATGTCCTGACCTGGGCAGGGGGAGAGAAGGGCGGGCTCTTCCCACGGGGAAAACATCGGGATCCAGGAATTTTGGGGTGGGAATGGGGATTTCTGGGTGGATCCATGGATTTTGGGGTGGGAATGGGGATTTCTGGGTGGATCCATGGATTTTGGGGTGGGAATGGGGAATGCCAGGGGGATCCAGGCACTTCCGGATGGATCCATGGATTTGGGGCTGGATTTTTGGGAAGCAGGTGCAGCAGGAAAAGTGGGAATGGCTGTGACAGCAGGGAGCACCGGGAGGGCTCTTCCTGCTGGGAAAACCTCTGGATGCGGGAATTTGGGGGCAGAAATGGGGATCTGGGACAGGATCCGGGGATCTGGGGTGGATCCAGGGATTTGGGGCTGGATCCGGGGATCTGGGACTGGGTCCGGGGATCTGGGGTGGATCCAGGGATTTGGGGTGGATTCGGGGATCTGGGGCTGGGTTTTTGGGAAGCAGGAGCGGCAGGAAAAGCCAGCAGGGAACGGCTGGGGCCGAGGGCAGCCGGGAAAAGCGCTGGAAGTTTGGGAAGGGGGGCGGTCCCGGGCTCCGGGGGTGGATCCCGGCCGGATCCCGGGATTCTGGGGAACCGGGAATGCGCTGACCTGGGCAGGCCGCGGCCGCCGCTCGGTGTCCGCATGGGCCGCGGGCCGGGAATCGCCGATCCCGGCGGGATCCGCTGTCCCCGGGATCCCGGGATCGTCCCGGGGCTCTCCCGGCTCCCGGGGCTGGGCCCGCAATTCCCGAATCCCGGCGGGGAGCGCCGGGCCCGGCCCGGAGCCGCTTCCAGCGGAGCGGGGATGCCGGGATTTGGGAATCATCGCCGCTCCTCCTCCCCTTCCTCCTCCTCCTCCTCCTCCTTTTCCTCTTCCTGCTTTTCCTGCTTTTCCTGCTTCTCCTGTTTTTCCTTTTCCTGCTTTTCCTCCTCCCGCTTCTTCTGCTTTTCCTGCTTTTCCTTCTCATTTTTCCTACTTTTTTCCCCCACCTCCTCCTCCTTTTTCCTACTTTTCCTCCTTTTCCTGCTTTTCCTGCTCTTACTTCTCCTCATTTTCCTCCTTTTCCTTTTCCTCCTTTCCCCCCTTTTCCTGCTTTTCCTTCCCGGGATTCCCAGCCCCAGAAATTTGGGATTTCTCCCTTCAACCCCAGCCCGGAATTCCCGAGAAAAGTGGATTTTTTTTCCCCAGAAAATTCCTTTTAAAACTCCCAAAATCCAGCCGGGAGCCGAAACCCCCCGGGATTTAAAGCGTCCCATGCATGGATTCCATATTTTTCCCAAAAAATCCCTTTCACTGGGCCCCAAAATTCCCTTTCTTTTCCCAAAATTCCCCTTTAATTGGCCCTAAATTCCCCTTTACTTTGCCCCAAAAATCCCTTTCATTCCAAGGCCCTAAAATTCCCTTTATTTGGCCAAAAAAAAAAACCCTTTATTTTCTCAAAATTATCCCTTTAATTTGTCCCAAAAATCCCTTTATTTGTCCTAAAAAAATCCCTTTATTTTCAAAAAAAAAATCCTCTTTCTCTTCCCCAAATTTCCCTGTATTTGGATCCCTCCCATCCCGGTTTTTGGGAGGGAAAACCTTTCCCAGATTATTTTTAGGAAGCGGCAAAAGCGTCTGTGGGGCTTTGTGAATTAAAGGGAATTTTCCTGGCTTTTTTTGGGATTAAAGTGAATTTTTATGGCAATTCAAGTGATTTTTCCTATTGTTTTCTTCCAAGAATTAAAGTGATTTTTCTGGAGGATTTTCCTGGAATTTACAGTGATTTTTCCTGGGAATTACAGCGATTTTTCTGGAATTTAAAGTGTTTTTCCCAGAGATTTTTGGGAATTAAAGTGATTTTTCTGGAGTTTTTCCCTGGGATTTACAGTTAATTATTCTGGGAATTACAGTGATTTTTCCTGGGAATTTAAAGCAATTTTCCCAGAGTTTTTTTGGGAATTAAAGTGATTTTTCTGGAGTTTTTTTCCTGGGATTTACAGTGATTTTTCCTGGGATTTAGTGATTTTTCCTGGGAATTACAGCAATTTTCCCAGAGTTTTTTTGGGAATTACAGTGATTTTTCCTGGAGTTTTTGGGGGAATTAAAGTGATTTTTCTGGAGTTTTTTTCCCTGGGAATTACAGCGATTTTCCCTGGGAATTACAGTGATTTTTCCTGGGAATTACAGCGATTTTTCCTGGGAATTACAGCGATTTTCCTGGAGTTTTTTGGGAATTAAAGCGATTTTTCTGGAGTTTTATTTACAGCGATTTTTCCTGGAATTTAAAACGATTTTCCGAGATATTTTTTTGGAATTAAAGTGATTTTCCCAGGTTTTTCCAGCCCCTATTCCCAGCCCAAAGGCCGGGAATGGCTCCCGGGCTGCGGGAACGCTGATCCCAAAATTCCTCCTCCGCAAAGGGCCGGGACTTTTGGGATCAGCCCCGATTTTGGGATGGCTCCTGCCCCTTGGGAATTCCAGACCTTGGATCCTCCAGCCCAAGGGATCAGCCTTGGGACCCAACCTTGCCCGGTGCTTTTTTGGGGTTTTTTTGGGATCCAACCCTTGCCCACGGTTTTGTTTTTGGGATCCAACCCTTTCCCACAAGTTTTTTGGGATCCAACCCTTTCCCACAAGTTTTTTGGGATCCAAACCTTTCCCACAAGTTTTTTGGGATCCAAACCTTTCTCACAGATGCTTTTTGGGATCCAAACCTTTCCCGCAGGTGGTTTGGGGTTTTTTTGGGATCCAACCCTTTCCCACAGTTTTTTTGGGATCCAAACCTTTCCCGCAGGTGGTTTGGATTTTTTTTGGGATCCAACCCTTTCCTGGTGGTTTGGGGTTTTTTTAAGTTCCAACCCTTTCCCGCAGCTTTTTGAGGGGATTTTTTTGAGGGATTTTTTTGGGGTCCTAGCCTTTCCCACGGCTTTCTTGGGATCTAAGCCTTTCCTGGTGCTTTTTGGGATCCAACCCTTTCCCACGGGTGTTTTTAGGGGATCCAACCCTTTCCTGGTGGTTTGGGGTTTGTTTTTTTTTTGAGATCCAACGCTTTCCTGCAGCTTTTTGAGGGGATTTTTTGAGGGATTTTTTTGGGATCCAACCCTTTCCCACAGTTTTTTGTTTTTTGATCCAAGCCTTTCCTGGTGCTTTTGGGATCCAACCCTTTCCCACAGGTGTTTTTAGGGGATCCAACCTTTTCCCACGGGTGTTTTTAGGGGATCCAACCCTTTCCTAGTGGTTTGGGGTTTGTTTTTTTTTTGAGATCCAACCCTTTTCTGCAGCATTTGAGGGGATTTTTTGAGGGATTTTTTTGGGATCCAACCCTTTCCCACAGGTGTTTTTTGGGGGGGGATCCAACCCTTTCCCACAGTTTTTTGTTTTTTGATCCAACCCTTTCCTGGTGCTTTTTGGGATCCAACCCTTTCCCACAGGTGTTTTTAGGGGATCCAACCCTTTCCCACAGGTGTTTTTTGGGGGGGGATCCAACCCTTTCCCACAGTTTTTTGTTTTTTGATCCAACCCTTTCCTGGTGCTTTTGGGGATCCAACCCTTTCCCACAGGTGTTCTTTTGGGATCCAACCCTTTCCTGGTGGTTTGGGGTTTTTTTCTGAGATCCAACCCTTTCCTGCAGCTTTTTGAGGGGACTTTTTGGAGGAAATTTTTTGGGATCCAGCCCTTTCCTGGTGTTTTTTTTTTGGGATCCAGCCCTTTCCCACGGGTGTTCTTTTGGGATCCGACCCTTTCCTGGTTGCTTGGGGTTTTTTGGGGCTCCAACCCTTTCCTGCAGCTTTTTTGGGGCGATCCAACCCTTTCCCACAGTTTTTCTTGGGATCCAACCCTTTCCTGGTGCTTTTGGGGATCCAACCTTTTCCCACGGGTGTTTTTAGGGGATCCAACCCTTTCCTGGTGGTTTGGGTTTTTTTTTTTGAGATCCAACCCTTTTCTGCAGCATTTGAGGGGATTTTTTGAGGGATTTTTTTGGGATCCAACCCTTTCCCACAGGTGTTTTTTGGGGGGGGATCCAACCCTTTCCCACAGTTTTTTGTTTTTTGATCCAACCCTTTCCTGGTGCTTTTTGGGATCCAACCCTTTCCCACAGGTGTTTTTAGGGGATCCAACCCTTTCCCACAGGTGTTTTTAGGGGATCCAACCCTTTCCCACAGGTGTTCTTTTGGGATCCAACCCTTTCCTGGTGGTTTTTTTTTTGGATCCAACCCTTTCCCACGGGTGCTTTTTTTGATCCAGCCCTTTCCTGGTGTTTTTTTTTGTTTGTTTTTTTAGGATCAGGAATGTGCACACCCCAAATCCGCCCCTCCAGAGCCCCCCCGGGCGCGCATTCCCGACCCATTCCCGGTTTCCCAGCCTCCCCCATCCCAAAGAAGCTCACCTGGGCTGGGAGAAGCGGGAGCGCGCCGGGAATTTCCCCGCGGAGCGGCCGCGGGGCCGGGCCGGGCTCGGGCGGGGCCGGGCGGGAGCGGGGCCGGGCTGCAGCCGAGCCTGAAATTCCAGGAGATCCTGCAGGGGGATCCTGCCGGGGGATCCTCCCGGGGGATCCTTCCGTGGGATCCTTCCAGGGGATCCTTCCGGGGGATCCTTCCAGGGGATCCTGCCGGGGGATCCTCCCGGGGGATCGTTCCAGGGGATCGTTCTGGGGGATCCTTCCAGGGGATCCCTCCGGGGGATTGTTCCAGGGGATCCTTCCAGGGGATCGTTCCGGGGGATCCTTCTGGGGGATCGTTCCAGGGGATCGTTCCAGGGGATCCTTCCGGGGGATCCTCCCGGGGGATCCTTCCAGGGGATCCTTCCGGGGGATCCTTCCAGGGGATCCTTCTGGGGGATCCTGCCAGGGGATCCTTCCAGGGGATCCTTCCAGGGGATCCTGCCGGGGGATCGTTCCAGGGGATCCTTCCAGGGGATCCTTCCAGGGGATCCTTCTGGGGGATCCTGCCGGGGGATCGTTCCAGGGGATCCTTCCGGGGGTTTGTTCCAGGGGATCGTTCCAGAGGATTGGCCAGGTGTGCGGGGATCCACACCGGGAATTGTCCAGCCGGGATTTTGGGATGGAGAATTCAAGGGAATTGTCCAGATTGGGATTTTGGGACAGGGAATTCACAGGAATTATCCAATCTGGGAATTTGGGATGGGGAATTCACGGGAATTGTCCAGATTGGGATTCTGGGATGGAGAATTCAAGGGAATTGTCCAAACTGGGATTTCTGGATGGAGAATTCACAGGGAATTTTCCAGCTGGGATTTTGGGACGGGGAATTGTCCAGCCGGGATTTCTGATGGAGGATTTAGGGGAATTGTCCAACCTGGGCTTTCGGGATGGGGAATTCATGGGAATTCCCCAGCTGGGATTTCTGGATGTGGGATCCCCCCGAGAGCAGCTCCATGGCCAGGGCAGGGCAGAACCAGGAAATGATCCCAAAAAAAACCCCAGGAGTGACTTTCCAGGGGTTTTCCAGGTGGGTCGGGGGGGTTGACAGCTCCTGGCTTGGGAAAAAATTCCCGAAATGCTCAGCAAGGTTGGATCAGCCTGGAAAAATTTGGGATGGGGTCAGGCCACAGGGGTTGGATCCAGCCCATGGATCCTGGATCCAGGGAAAATTTGGGATGTGAAGTTTGGAGTAGATCCAAGAGAAATTTGAGATGTTCAGCCTGGGATGGGGTCACAGGGGTTGGATCCCGCCTAGGGATCCTGGATCCAGGGAAAATTTGGGATACAGAGCCTGGGATCGGATACAGGAAAAAACTGGGGATGGAGAGCTTGGAATGGGGTCAGGTCACAGGAGTCGGATCCGGCCCGTGGATCCCAGATCCAGGGAAAACTGGGAATTCTCAGGCCAGGATGGGGTCACAGGGGTCAGATCCCACCTATGGATCCTGGATCCAGGGAAAATTTGGGATGCACAGCTCAGGATGGGGTCATTCCCCAGGGATTGGATCCAGGGAAACAGCTGCGGATCCTGGATCCAGGGAAGGCCGGGAATACTCAGGCCAGGATGGGATCACAGGGGGTAGATCCCACCCATGGATCCTGGATCCAGGGAAAACTGGGAATGGGATCCCATTGGGAATAGGGCTCCAGGGGCTGGATCCCACCAGTGGATCCCAGAACTCCCTGGGATGTTTGGAATGTGGAGTTCCCCAGGATGTTGGGAACAGGGTCCCAGGGCTGAGATCCTGGAGTTCCCCGGGATGTTGGGAAGGGGGAATTCCCTGGATTTTGGGAATGCGGAATTCCCTAGGATGTTTGGAACTGGATCCCAGAACTCCCCGGGATGTTGGGATGTGGAAATCCTGGGGATTGTTGGGATTGCGGAGTTCCCCAGGATGCTGGGATGTGGAATTCCCAGGATTTTGGGAATGTGGGACTCCCCGGGATGTTGGGAACGGGGTCCCGGGGCTGGGCTCCCGGAACTCGCCGGGATTTTGGGTTCCCATCCCTGCCCAGCCCTCTCGCTCCCCCAGGGAGCCAATCCATGCGGACGAATGCAAATATATGCAAATGAGGGGCGGGGACCGCCCGGACCGGTCTGGGTGGGATCCGGGCGGAGCCGGGAATGGGAAACATCCGGGCGGGACCCGAACCGCGCCCCGGCTGACCCGGGACTCACCGGGACTCACCGGGACTCACCGGGACTCACCCGGGATTCACCGGGATTCACCCGGGATTCACTGGGATTCACCCGGACTCACCGGGATTCACTCGGGACTCGCCCGGGATTCACCGGGACTCACCCGGGACTCGCCCGGGACTCACCCGGGACTCACCCGGGACTCGCCCGGGATTCACCGGGACTCCCCGGGATTCACCGGGACTCACCCGGGATTCACCGGGATTCACCGGGACTCACCCGGGACTCACCCGGGACTCGCCCGGGACTCGCCCGGGACTCCCCGGGATTCACCGGGATTCACCGGGACTCACCCGGGATTCACCCGGACTCACCGGGATTCACTCGGGACTCGCCCGGGATTCACCGGGACTCACCCGGGACTCGCCCGGGACTCACCCGGGACTCACCCGGGACTCGCCCGGGACTCCCCGGGATTCACCGGGATTCACCGGGACTCACCAGGACTCCCCGGGACTCGCCCGCGTTCGGTTTTTCCCTTTCCACCTCTGCATTCCCGCTGCGTTTCTCTTCAAATTCCGCTCTGTGCCTTGATTGTTATGTTTGTGTTTGCACGTCCGCGTTTCCAGGTACAGGCAGAGGGGTCTTTGTTTGTGTTTATTTTTATTTTTATTTTTATTTTTATTTTTATTGTTTCTATTTTTATTCCTATACATACTTACTGTTATATTTATATTCGTATTTGCATTAGTTTGTGTTTATATTTGTATTTGTATATTGATTTTCTGTTTATATCTACATGTACACGTTTACATTTATTATTTATAATTTATGTTTTCTATTCCTAGTACTGTTATATTTATAGTTTATATTTGTGTTTGGTTCATATTTATATTTGTGTTTATATTCATATTTATTTTTATTTACTTTTTAAAATGTTTGTATTTATGTGTATAAGGCTATATTTATTATTTATATTTATATTTGCATTCATATTTATATACTATATTCCTAGTTATACTTACAGTTATCTTTATATTCATATTTGTATTTATATTTATATTTGTCTTTATGTTCAAACTCATCTTTAAATTTTGATTTTTGTGTTTAAATTTGTATTATACATGTATATTTCTATTTCTATTTCCATTCCTATTTACACTTACTGTTATATTTATATTCCTATTTGTGTTTATATTCAAATTTATCTTTGTATTTTGATTTTGCATTTAAGTTTATGATCATACATTCGTATTTATATTTATTTTAAAAATTATATTTATAACTTTACATTTATCTTAAACATTATATTTGTCCTTTGTGTTCGTGTTTATATTTGTATTTCTATATTTTTCTTACATTTGTGCTTTATATTTCTATTTCTGTTTTCATTTGTATTTATATTTATATTCCTGTTTAAATTCATGCTCACGTCTATATTTCTATTTATTTTAAAATTTATGTTTACAGCTCTACATCTTTTAAAAAATTCTATATTTGTGAATATTAAAATATGTTAATATTCAAATTTCCTCATTTAAATACTCATTTTAATTAATCCTCCGGATCCACCCAGAACTTTCACATTTATTAACGCTAATCATGAATATTAATTACCCGTGTTAATAGTGATTAATAATTCATGTTAAGAATTACACGGAACGTTCTCCATTCCCAGAAATATCTGGATTTTCCTGGGATTCCCGGGATGGGAGCCTTGGATCCCTTTCCCAGGAATATCCCAACTTTTCCAGAGGCTTTGGGATTATTCCCTAATTATGACTGGGATTGTCACAGAAATCCATGGAATTTATTGTCATCATTCCCACCTTTCCCAGAAATATCCCAGTTTTTCCAGAGGGTTTGGGATTATTCCCTAATTATGACTGGGATTGTCACAGAAATCCATGGAATTCTGGCATCATTCCCACCTTTCCCAGAAATATCCCAGTTTTTCCAGAGAGTTTGGGATTATTCTCTAATTAAACACCGGGATTTTCACAGAAATCCATGGAATTTAACAGCATCATTCCCACCCTTCCCAAGGGATATCCCAGTTTTTCCAGAGGGTTTGGGATTATTCTCTAATTAAACACTGGGATTTGGACAGAAATCCATGGAATTGTGGGGTTTTAATGGCGACATTCCCACTTTTCCCAAGGAATATCCCAACTTTTCCAGAGGGTTCTGAAAGTGTTTATCAACTAAACACCAAGATTTGGACAGAAATCCATGGAATTCTGCAGTTTCATGGCATCATCCTCACCTTTCCCAGTTAAACACTGGGATTTTCACAGAAATCCATGGAATTTAACAGCATCATTCCCACCCTTCCCAAGGAATATCCCAGTTTTTCCATAGGCTTTGGGATTATTCTCTAATTAAAGACTGGGATTTTGGCAGAAATCCATGGAATTGTAGGGCTTTAACGACGTCATTCCCACCTTTCCCAAGGAATATCCCAGTTTTTCCAGAGGGTTTGGGATTATTCTTGAGTTAAACACTGGGATTTTCGCAGAAATCCATGGAATTCTTGGGCTTTAACGGCATCATTCCCACCTTTCCAAGGAATATCCCAACTTTTCCAGAGGATTTTTGGCAGTGTGTTTGAATTGAACACTGGGATTTTCACAGAAATCCATGGAATTGTGGGGCTGGAGCCACTCCAGGGGTGCCCTTTCCTGCCGTCATTCCCTGGGAAGTTTTGGAGCAGTTTTCCCAAGGAATATCCCAACTTTTCCCAAGGATTTGGGGCCGTTGAACAGCTGGAATTGGGCCCTGGAGCTCCCCTTTCCTCCATCATTCCCTGGAAATCCCCGGAGCCCCGTTCCCAAGGGCGTTTGCTGGAATGGCTCCCATGGAGTGCCTGGGATCTGCTCCCTGGGAATTCCCAGCCTGGAGGGAATTGGGGTGGATCCTTAGGATCGGTGGGATCAGGGAGATCCCTGATCCCCAATCCCCAATCCCTGATCCCTGATCCCCAATCCCCAATCCCCAATCCCCAATCCCCAATCCCCAATCCCCAATCCCCAATTCCCAATCCCCAATCCCCGATCCCCAATCCCCGATCTCCAATCCCTGATCCCCAATCCTGGATCCCTGATCCCCAATCCCCAATCCCCGATCCCCAATCCCCAATCCCTGATCCCCAATCCCCAATCCCTGATCCCCAATCCCTGATTCCCAATCCCCAATCCCCGATCCCCAATCCCCAATCCCTGATCCCCAATCCCTGATTCCCAATCCCCAATCCCCGATCCCCAATCCCTGATTCCCAATCCCCAATCCCCAATCCCCGATCCCCAATCCCCAATCCCTGATCCCCAATCCCTGATTCCCAATCCCCAATCCCCGATCCCCAATCCCTGATTCCCAATCCCCAATCCCCAATCCCTGATCTCCAATCCCCGGTCCCTCATCCTTGATCCCTGATCCCCAATCCCAGATCCCCAATCCCTGATCCCTGATCCCCAATCCTGGATCCCCGATCCCCAATCCCCAATCTCTGATCCCCGATCCCCAATCCCTGATCCCCGATCCCCAATCCTGGATCCCCAATCCCCAATCCCCAATCCCTGATCCCCAATCCCCAATCCCTGATCCCCAATCCCCGATTCCCAATCCCCAATCCCCGATCCCCAATCCCTGATTCCCAATCCCCAATCCCCAATCCCCGATCCCCAATCCCCAATCCCTGATTTCCAATCCCCGGTCCCTCATCCTTGATCCCTGATCCCCAATCCCCAATCCCCGATCCCTGATCCCTGATCCCCAATCCCCAATCCCCAATCCCCAATCCCCAATCCTGGATCCCCAATCCCCGATCCCCAATCCCCAATCCCTGATCCCCAATCCCCAATCCCCAATCCCCAATCCCCAATCCTGGATCCCCAATCCCCAATCCCCAATCCTGGATCCCCAATCCCTGATCCCAAATCCCCGATCCCCAATCCCTGATCCCCAATCCCCAATCCTGAATCCCCAATCCCCAATCCCCAATCCCCAATCCCCAATCCCTGATCCCCGATCCCCAATCCCTGATCCCCAATCCCGGATCCCCGATCCCCAATCCCGGATCCCCGATCCCCAATCCCCAATCCCCGATCCCCGATCCCCAATCCCTGATCCTGCTTTTCCAGCCCCAAATCCCTCGGCACAGCTCAGAAGTTGTGTGGATCCGGAATCCCAGCTCAGCCCTTGCTCCATCCAAAGAAATTCCCAGCAAATTCCCAGCAGAACCCTACAAATTCCCTGGCAGTTCCCAGCCAGGCCTTGGATCCGGCCCATCCCAAAGGAAACCGCCGGGGAAATCCCGTTTGTGTCACCCCTGGCCTCTGCAGCTCCTGGAAAACCTCTGGAGCTGCGGCCTGGCCGGGAAAGGAGCCTGGGAAGGGCCTGGCGTGGATCCCATCCCTGAGTCCCACGGATCCACAGATCCCATCCTGATCCCACAGATCCCATCCCTGAATCCCATGGATCCCATCCCTGAATCCCACGGATCCCATCCCTGAATCCCATGGATCCCATCCCTGAATCCCACAGATCCCATCCTGATCCCATGGATCCCATCCCTGAATCCCACGGATCCCATCCCTGAATCCCACAGATCCCATCCTGATCCCATGGATCCCATCCCTGAATCCCATGGATCCCATCCCTGAGTCCCACGGATCCACAAATCCCATCCTGATCCCATGGATCCCATCCCTGAATCCCATGGATCCCATCCCTGAGTCCCACGGATCCCACAGATCCCATCTCTGAGTCCCACAGATCCCATCCCAACCCCACAGATCCCATCCCTAAATCCCACAGATCCTGCTCCAGCCCCATCCCAATCCCAGCCCCCATTCCCAGGCTGTTCCCAAGGTCTCTCTTTTCCCAGGATTTCCACACAGGGCCCTGCTGCAAATCCCCTTTCCCAGAGATCCCAATCCCATGGATATCCCAAATCCCTGAATCCCAGAGATCCCAATCCTATGGATATCCCAAATCCCATGGATATCCCAAATCCCCTTTCCCAGGGATCCCAATCCCACGGATATCCCAAATCCCATGGATATCCCAAATCCCCTTTCCCAGGGATCCCAATCCCACGGATATCCCAAATCCCCTTTCCCAGGGATCCCAATCCCATGGATATCCCAAATCCCCTTTCCCAGGGATCCCAGTCCCACGGATATCCCAAATCCCCTTTCCCAGGGATCCCAGTCCCATGGATATCCCAATCCCATGGATATCCCAATCCCATGGATATCCCAAATCCTATGGATATCCCAAATCCCCTTTCCCAGGGATCCCAGTCCCACGGATATCCCAAATCCCCTTTCCCAGGGATCCCAGTCCCATGGATATCCCAATCCCATGGATATCCCAAATCCCCTTTCCCAGGGATCCCAATCCCATGGATATCCCAAATCCCCTTTCCCAGGGATCCCAGTCCCATGGATATCCCAAATCCCCTTTCCCAGGGATCCCAATCCCATGGATATCCCAAATCCCCTTTCCCAGGGATCCCAGTCCCATGGATATCCCAAATCCCCTTTCCCAGGGATCCCAGTCCCATGGATATCCCAAATCCCCTTTCCCAGGGATCCCAATCCCATGGATATCCCAATCCCATGGATATCCCAATCCCATGGATATCCCAAATCCTATGGATATCCCAAATCCCCTTTCCCAGGGATCCCAGTCCCACGGATATCCCAAATCCCCTTTCCCAGGGATCCCAGTCCCATGGATATCCCAAATCCCCTTTCCCAGGGATCCCAGTCCCATGGATATCCCAATCCCATGGATATCCCAAATCCCCTTTCCCAGGGATCCCAATCCCATGGATATCCCAAATCCCCTTTCCCAGGGATCCCAGTCCCATGGATATCCCAATCCCATGGATATCCCAAATCCCCTTTCCCAGGGATCCCAATCCCATGGATATCCCAAATCCCCTTTCCCAGGGATCCCAGTCCCATGGATATCCCAATCCCATGGATATCCCAATCCCATGGATATCCCAAATCCTATGGATATCCCAAATCCCCTTTCCCAGGGATCCCAGTCCCACGGATATCCCAAATCCCCTTTCCCAGGGATCCCAGTCCCATGGATATCCCAATCCCATGGATATCCCAAATCCCCTTTCCCAGGGATCCCAATCCCATGGATATCCCAAATCCCCTTTCCCAGGGATCCCAGTCCCATGGATATCCCAAATCCCCTTTCCCAGGGATCCCAGTCCCATGGATATCCCAAATCCCCTTTCCCAGGGATCCCAATCCCATGGATATCCCAAATCCCCTTTCCCAGGGATCCCAGTCCCATGGATATCCCAATCCCATGGATATCCCAAATCCCCTTTCCCAGGGATCCCAATCCCATGGATATCCCAAATCCCCTTTCCCAGGGATCCCAGTCCCATGGATATCCCAATCCCATGGATATCCCAATCCCATGGATATCCCAAATCCCCTTTCCCAGGGATCCCAGTCCCAGGGCTCCGTCCCAGCCCGGGAGCTCCGGGGTTATCCCGGGTGAGCCGTTCCCGCTCCCTGGGAGCCGCAGCAGTTCCAGTTTTTCCGTAGCCCGGCAGAACCGGTTCCAGCCGGCCTGCCCCGGCCTGCCCCGACATTCCCGGCTCCCTATAAATCCCGGCCGGCCTTTTGGGGCAAAATCCCCTTTTTAGGGACCCCGTTCCCATGGAAACGCTGGAAAATCCCTGAACAGGCCCCGATTCCCTGGAAGTGCTCCCGGGATAATTCCGTGAGTAAGGAATTCACCTGGGGGGTTGATCCCTTTTCCCTTCCTTCCAAGGCTTTCCTTGGGATTTATGGGGTTTTTTCCATCGGAATTCCGCGGGCTCGGGGCCCATCCCGAAACTACAATAAATTCAGAGACATCCCAAATTTATCCCAGTGAAATATCCCATATAGATCCCAAACCTTCAAAATTTTATCCCAATGATCCCAAATTTAATCCCAAATTTATCCCAGTGAAATATCCCAAATTTTGTCCCATTTATCCCAAATTTATCCCAGTGAAATATCCCAAATTTTCCAAATTTAGTCCCAATTATCCCAAATTTATCCCAGTGAAATATCCCAAATTTTCCAAATTTAACCCCAATTATCCCAAATTTATCCCAGCAAAATATCCCAAATTTATCCCAGTGAAATATCCCGAATTTACACCAAATATCTCCAATTTATCCTAGAAAAATATCTATCCCAAATTTTCCAAATGTAATCCCAATTATCCCAAATTTAATTCCAAATTTATCCCAGTGAAACATCCCAAGTTTCTCCCAAATTTTCCAAATGTAATCCCAATTATCCCAAACTTATCCCAGAGAAGTATTCTGAATTTATCTCAGTGAAATATCCCAAAGTTATCCCAAATTCCCAAGGCACCACAAATTCCCCTCCTTGCTCTCATGGAAATTTTCTCCTGGTTAAAATAAAAACTAAAACAAGGGGAGGGAGCACCTGGAGTAAAGGGAATAATTCCATTTATTTCCTGGAAAAATGCACTTTTTCATGTGTGCATTCAGTTTTGGGCTGGAAAAGTTGGAATAGAGGGAATATTTCCATTTATTTCCTGGAAAAATCCACTTTTTCATGTGTGCATTTCTTTTCAGAGTGGGAAAAACCTTTGGAATAAAAGGAATAAATTGATTTCTTAGGGAATATTTGCAAGATGAGCTTTTGTTTTGGGGGGAAATATCCTTGCTTAAATATTACTTATTTCTTGGGGAAAAAAATTCTTGGAATAAGTGAATTTAATTTTGGGAAGAAAATCCCTTTGGAATATGTGCATTTATTTTTTGGGGGTAAAATCCATTTGGAATAAGTGAATATTTTTTTTTTTTTTTTTTTTTGAGGGGAGAATCCATTGGAAGAAGTGGATTTAATTCTGGGGAGGAAAAAATCCTTTGCTAAATAAACATTTATGTTTTGGGGAAGAAACCCCAGGGAATCCCTGCATTTATTATTTATTATTTATTATTTATTATTTATTATTTATTATTTATTATTTTTGGGAACAAACCCCATGGAATCCATGCATTTATTATTTTTTGGGAACACACCCTATGGAATCTGTACATTTATTATTTATTATTTTTGGGGAACATAACCCATGGGATCTGTGCAATTAATATTATTTTTTGGGAACAATCTCAATGGAATCCATGGAATCCATTTCTCTTTTTTTTTTTTTGGAACAAACCCCTTGAAATCTGTGCATTTATAATTTATTATTTTTGGGGGAACTCACCCCATGGAATCCATACATTTATCATTATTTTTGGAAACAAACCCCTGGGAATCCATGCATTTATTATTATTTTTTGGGAACAACCCCCATGAACTCCATACATTTATGATTTATTATTTTTTGGGAACCATCCTTTTGGAAGCCATACATTTATTGGTTTTTGGGAAACACAACCCATGGAATCCATACATTTATTATTATTGTTTGGGGAACAAACCTTTTGGAATCCCTGCATTTATTATTTTTATAATTTTTTGGGGGAACGCACCCCATGGAATCCATACATTTATTCTTTTTTGGGAACAACCCCCATGGAATCCATACATTTATTATTTTCTGGGAACAAACCTTTTGGAATCCATACATTTATTATTTATTATTTTGGGGGAACGCACCCCATGGAATCCATGCATTTATTATTTATAATTTTTTGGAGATTACATCCCTTGGAATCCATACATTTATTATTTTTAGGGAACAAACCTTTTGGAATCCATACATTTCTTATTTTGGGGGAACAAACCCCATGGAATCCATACATTTATTATTTATTATTTTTTGGGGAGCCAACCTTTTAGAATCCATACATTTCTTATTCTTCAGGGAACAAACCCCATGGAATCCATACATTTCTTATTTTTGGGGAACAATCCCCATGGAATCCATACATTTATTATTATTTTTGGGGATTACATCCCATAGAATCCATACATTTCTTATTCTTCGGGGAACAAACCCCTTGGAATCCATACATTTATTATTTATTATTTTTTGGGAACCATTCTTTTGGAAGCCATACATTTATTATTATTTTTGGGGAACAAACCTTCTGGAATCCATACATTTATAATTTATTATTTTTTGGGAACAATCCCCATGGAATCCATACATTTATTATTATTTTTGGGGATTACATCCCTTGGAATCCATACATTTCTTATTCTTCGGGGAAAAAAACCCCTTGGAATCCATACATTTATTATTATTTTTGGGGATTACATCCCATAGAATCTATACATTTATTATTCTTTGGGAACAAACCCCTTGGAATCCATACATTTCTTATTTTTGGGGAACGCACCCCATGGAATCCATGTATTTATTATTATTTTTGGGGAGCAAACCTTTTGGAATCCACACATTTATTATTTATTATTTTTTGGGGAATGCACCCCATGGAATCCATACATTTATTCTTTTTTGGGAACAACCCCCATGGAATCCATACATTTATTATTTTCTGGGAACAAACCTTTTGGAATCCATACATATATTATTTATTATTTTGGGGGAATGCACCCCATGGAATCCATACATTTATTATTTTTTGGGAAACACACCCCATGGAATCCATGCATTTATTATTTATAATTTTTTGGAGATTACATCCCTTGGAATCCATACATTTATTATTTTTAGGGAACAAACCTTTTGGAATCCATACATTTCTTATTTTTGGGGAACAATCCCCATGGAATCCATACATTTCTTATTATTTTGGGGGATTACATCCCATAGAATCCATACATTTCTTATTCTTCGGGGAACAAACCCCTTGGAATCCACACATTTCTTATTTTTTGGGGAACACACCCCATGGAATCCATACATTTATTATTTATTATTTTTTGGGAACCATCCTTTTGGAAGCCATACATTTATTATTATTTTTGGGGATTACATCCCTTGGAATCCATACATTTCTTATTTTTGGGGAACAAACCCCATGGAATCCATACATTTATTATTCTTTGGGAACAAACCCCATGGAATCCATATATTTATTATTCTTTGGGAACAAACCCCATGGAATCCATACATTTATTATTCTTTGGGAACAAACCCCATGGAATCCATACATTTATTATTTATTATTTTTGGGGAGCCAACCTTTTGGAATCCACACATTTCTTATTTATTATTTTTTGGGGAACACACCCCATGGAATCCATACAGTAACCCTACACCCACTTCTCCTCGTGTGGATTAAAAACTAAAACTAAAAAATACTCTTTTAAAATTAAAAACTAACCCTAACCCTAACGCATCCCTTTTAAAATTAAAAACTAAACCTAACCCTAACGCATCCCCTTTTAAAATTAAAAACCCTAACCCTAACCCTAACGCATCCCTTTTAAAATTAAAAACCCTAACCCTAAAGCATCCCCTTTAAAAACTAACCCTAACCCTAACGCATCCCCTTTTAAAATTAAAAACTAAACCTAAACCTAAAGCATCCCCTTTTAAAATTAAAAACTAACCCTAACCCTAACGCATCCCCTTTTAAAATTAAAAACCCTAACCCTAAAGCATCCCCTTTAAAAACTAACCCTAACCCTAACGCATCCCCTTTTAAAATTAAAAACTAACCCTAACCCTAACGCATCCCCTTTTAAAATTAAAAACTAACCCTAACCCTAACGCATCCCCTTTAAAATTAAAAACTAACCCTAACCCTAACGCATCCCCTTTTAAAATTAAAAACTAACCCTAAAATTAAACCATCCCCTTTTAAAATTAAAAACTAACCCTAACCCTGACGCGTCCCCTTCCCTCCTGGACGCCGGGACTGCGGATTCCCCGTCCCCGCCGCGCGGGGAGGACGCGGGCCCGGCCCGGAGTCTTCCAGCCCTAAAGATGGAGCTGCTCGGCGCCGGGGCCGCTCCCTGCCGCCCGCCGCGCTCCGGCCTCTTCTCCCTTTCCCCCTTTTCCTGCCCATCCATGTGGTTCTGTTTTGTATTGTCCCGCTCGCCCGCGCTCCCGCTTCCAGGGGATTCGGTGGGTGGGATTTGAGGAGGGGGAAAAGGGGAAAAGAATAAAGGGGGGAGAGGGAAGGGAATTTAAAAAAAAAAAAGAAAAAAACGAGGAGGAGGGGAAAAAAGCGAGAAAAAAAACCCCAAAATTACCTTTTTTTTTTTTTTTTCCTGCAACAGGAACCGCCACCAAAAATAGTGCAAAGGCCCCGCGCCGCCGCTTTCTTTATGCTGCACCTCTCGCCCTAAAATCAGGTTTGGAATTGGGGGGCTCAAAAACAATGGGATTTGGGGGGAAGGGGAGAGGGATTTGGGGAGGGACGGGGGGGGGGCGGAAAAATGGTTTAAAAAAAAAAAAAAGGCAAAAAAAGAAGGCGGATCCACGTGGTGCGAGGGGGCAGACAGAGATCCCATTGTTCCAGGGAAATCTGGGAATGGGAACGCGGGGGGGCGGGGGGATGGACACGGGGGAGACCCCCGGGGGGGCCCTGCCCCCTCCCCAATCCACAAAATCGCCCCCACCCCAAAATCCAGCGGCAGCGCCCCGAGAGCGGCGGGGCTTTGGGGTTTTGGGGGTTCCGGGAGGTTCGGGGTGGGGATAAAGCAGGGGGGACCCCAAAACCCCCCGGTGCTCCCCTTGCCTTTTGTCTCCGGGCCCTTTTCCTACCCCGGATCCCCTTTGGGAACCCCCCGGCACCCCAAAGCCCCGGGATCCCTCGGTGCACCCCCAAATCTTCCCGAGACCCCCCCGTGTTCCCCCTTTGCACCCCCCGGGCCCCCCTTTTCCAAACTGTCCCTTTGCACCCCTCTTTGAGCCCCCCTTTTCCAGACCCCCTTTTCCAGCCCCCTCTCTCCCCTCCCCCCGTGTCCCCCAAATCCTCCCGTGTCCCCTCACTGGGGGTCACCCGTGCCCCATGTCCCCAAATCCCCCATTTTCCTCATCCCGTGTCCCCCAAATCTCCCCGTGTCCCCTCGCTGGGGGTCACCCATGTGCCCTTGTCCCATGTCCCCCGAATCCCCCCATTTCCCCCATCCTGTGTCCCCAAATCCCATTTGTCCCATCCCCTGTCCCCCAAAACCCCTGAATCCCCTCACTGGGGGTCACCCATGTCCTCCTGTCCCGTGTCCCCCCAAATCCCCCCATGTCCCCTGGCTGGGGGTCACCCTTGTCCCCACATCCCCCACGTCCCCCCAGTTTTCCCACACTGAGGTCCCCCCGTGTACCCCTCTCTGTCCCCATCCCAGGTCCCCCCATATCACCCCCACAGGGGGTCCCCCATTTCTCCCCCATGTCCCCCAGTGTCCCTGTCACCGGGGGGTCCCACCTCCTATCCCCCCATGGCCACCACCGTGGGTCCCCCTCATCCCCGTGCCCCCGTATCCCCCATTTCCCCTCATCCCGTATCCCCCATTTCCCTCACCCCATGTGCCCCACAGCCCCATGTCCCCTCACCCCTGTCCCCCCATGTCCTCTCTCATCCCCTCTGCACTCCCCCCACAGCGGCTCCCTCTCTGTCCCCATTCCCCTCACTGTCCCCCCCTCACCCTACATCCTCCATTTCCCCTCACCCCATCTCCCCTCACTGTGTCCCCTCACCCCATCTCCCCTCACTGTCCCCCCTCACCCCACATCCTCCATTTCCCCTCACCCCATCTCCCCTCACTGTGTCCCCTCACCCCATTTCCCCTCACCCCATCTCCCCTCACTGTCCCCCCTCACCCCACATCCCCCATTTCCCCTCACCCCATCTCCCCTCACTGTGTCCCTTCACCCCATTTTCCCTCACCCCATCTCCCCTCACTGTGTCCCCTCACCCCATATCCCCCATTTCCCCTCACCCCATCTCCCCTCACTGTGTCCCCCCTCACCCCACATCCCCCATTTCCCCTCACCCCATCTCCCCTCACTGTGTCCCTTCACCCTATTTTCCCTCACCCCATTTCCCCTCACTGTGTCCTCTCACCCCATTTTCCCTCACCCCATTTCCCCTCACTGTGTCCCCCCCTCACGCCGTGTCCCCATCTCCCCTCACCGCGTGTCCCGGTGTGTGTGGGTGTGTGTGGGTGTCTGTGTGTGTGTCGCTGTCGGTGCGGCGGCTGACGCGGCCCCGCAGCCATGCCCCGCAGGAAGGCGGCGGGGCCGCCCTGGGACGCTGCGGGCCCGGGCCCTCAGGGCGGCGGCCGGCGGCGGCCGGGCCCTCAGGGCGGCGGGCGGCGGCGGCCCCGGCCCAGCGGCGGCAGCAGCGGCGGCAGCAGCGAGGAGGAGGCGCCCCGGGAGCGGCGGCCGCGGGACGGCAGCCCCGGGGCCCGCAGGCCCGGCAGGCCCGGCGGGGCGGCGGCGGCGGCGGCGGCGGGGCCCGGAGGCCCCGGGGCCCGCGGGCAGAACGTGGTGATCTGCGAGCCCGAGCACAGCAAGGAGCGCATCGTGAGCTCGGGGGGGAGGGCAGCGGCACCCCCGGGAGCCCCTGGGACCCTGGTGTACCCCTGTGCCCCACTGTGCCCCATTGCACATCCCCCCGTGCCCCCTGTGCCCCGTGAGACTCCCCCCAGTGCCCCCATTGTGCCGCAATGCACACCCTCACTGTGCCCCATTGCAAACCCCCTGTGCCCCATGAAACACTCCTCATCCCCCACTGTGCCCCATTGCAAACCCCCTGTGCCCCATGAAACACTCCTCATCCCCCACTGTGCCCCATGAGACACCCCCATTGTGCGCCACTGTGCCCCATTACACACCCCCACTGCACCCCTTGGACCCACTGTGCCCCCATTGTGCCCCATTACACACCCCCCATATGCCCCACTGTGCCCCATTACACACCCCCCATATGCCCCACTGTGCCCCATTACACACCCCCCATATGCCCCACTGTGCCCCATTACACATCCCCCATGCCCCACTGTGCCCCATTACACACCCCCACTGTGCCCCCATTGTGCCCCTTATCCCCCCTCACTGCACCCCCAGGACCCCCTTGTACCCCCTGCACCCCCACACTTCCCCCTGACCCCCATCCCGCCCCACTGCACCCCAAATTCCACCCCACTGCCCCCCTGACCCCCATCCCGCCCCACTGCACCCCAAATTCCACCCCACTGTCCCCCTGACCCCCATCCCGCCCCACTGCAGCCCTTCAAGCACCCTGTCACTGCCCCCATGGCCCTGATGGCCCCGTGTCTCCCCATGTCCCTGATGTCCCTCATGTCCCTCATGTCTCTGTGTCCTTGATGTCCCCAATGCCCCCCATGTCCCTGATGTCCCCATATCCCTCATGTCCCTAATGTCTCTGTGTCCCTAATGTCCCCAATATGCCCATGTCCCTGATGTCTCTGATGTCCCCCATGTCCTCGATGCCCCCGATGTCCCTGGTGTCCCCTGATGTCCCCAATGCCCCCAATGCCCCAATGTCCCCTGATGTCCCCAGTGCCCCCAAGTCCCCAGTGCCCTCCATGTCCCCAGTGACCCCCATGTCCCCAATGTCCCAGTGCCCCCCATGTCCCCAAATGTCTCTGATGTCCCCATGTCCCCGATGACTCCAGTGCCCCCCCATGTCCCCTTATGTCCCAGGGTCCCCTGATGTCCCCAATGCCCCAATGTCCCCTGATGTCCCCAGTGCCCCCAAGTCCCCAGTGCCCCCCCATGTCCCCAGTGTCCCCCATCTCCCCTGATGTCCCCATGTCCCCAATGTCCCAGTGCCCCCCATGTCCCCAATGTCTCTGATGTCCCCATGTCCCCGATGTCCCCAGTGCCCCCTGATGTCCCCAGTGCCCCCCATGTCCCCCATGTCCCCGATGTCCCCAGTGCCTCCCATGTCCCCTGATGTCCCCCCATGTCCCCAGTGCCCCCCATGTCCCTGATGTCCCCAGTGCCCCCCATGTCCCCTGATGTCCCCAGTGCCCCCCATGTCCCCAGTGTCTCTGATGTCCCCATGTCCCCGATGTCCCCAGTGCCCCCCATGTCCCCGATGTCCCCCCATGTCCCCGATGTCCCCCCATGTCCCCAGTGCCCCCCATGTCCCCGATGTCCCCCCATGTCCCCATGTCCCCGATGTCCCCAGTGCCCCCCATGTCCCCTGATGTCCCCGTGTCCCCACAGAAGCTCGAGGGCTCCAAGAGCCGGGGGCAGCTCCTGATCTTCGGTGCCACCAACTGGGACCTGATCGGCCGCAAGGAGGTGCCCAAGCAGCAGGGTAGGGCTGCTAATTAACGGCTCTTAATTGGTCATTAATGAGCGGTGTGGGGCAGGGTAGGGCTGCTAATTAACGGCTCTTAATTGGTCATTAATGAGTGGTGTGGGGCAGGGTAGGGCTGCTAATTAACGGCTCTTAATTGGTCATTAATGAGTGGTGTGGGGCAGGGTAGGGCTGCTTAATTAACTGGTTAATTAGTCATTAATGAATATGTGGGGCAGGGTAGGGGCTCATTAATGGCTCATTAATTAATTGGTATTAGTTAGTAATCAATGAATGATTTGGGGCAGGGCAGGGGCTCATTACTGGTTCATTAATTAATTGCTATTGATTAGTGATCAATGAATGATTTGGGGCAGGGCAGGGGCTCATTAATGGTTCATTAATTAATTGCTATTAATTAGTCATCAATGAATGGTTTGGGGCAGGGTAGGGGCCCATTAATGGCTCAATAATTAATTGGTATTAATTAGTAGTCAGTGAATGGTTTGGGGAAAGGTAGGGGCTCATTAATGGCTGTAATTAATTGCTATTAATTAGTAATCAATGAATGGCTTGGGGTAGGGTAGGGGCTCATTAATGGCTGATTGATTTGGGTTAATTAGTAATCAATTAATGTTTGGGGCAGGGTAGGGCTGTGTTAATGGCTGGATTAATTGGTATTAATTTGAGGTTAATTAGTAATAAATGTTTTGGGGTGGGGAGAGGTCCTTAATAGCTGATTAATTAATTGGTATTAATCAGTAATTAATGAATGATTTGGGACAGGATAGGGGCTCGTTAATGGCTGTAATTAATTGGTATTTATTAGCAATCAATGAAGGGTTTGGGACATGGCAGGGGCTCACTAATGGCTGGGATTAATTGGTATTAATTAGTAATCAATGAAGGGTTTGAGGCAGGGTAAGGCCCCATTAGCAGGTGATTATTGCTATTAATTATGTACTGGGGCAGAGCAGGGCCCTCATTAATGGTGGTGTGATTAATTGGTGTTAATTTGTAATTAACTTTGGGTCTCCAGCAGAGCCCAAAAACCAGGGCTTGCCTTGGCTTAAATGGATTTATAGTTTATTAATTTTCCTGTTTATTTGATATGCTTCTATTTAATTAATTAATTAATTAATTAACCGGAGATGGAGGCACAGCTTTATCGCCCAATTTGGGGTGCACTGGGTCTCCAGCAGAACCAAATTAGGTCTTCATTTATTCCTGATGTATTTATAGCTTGTTAATTTTGCTGATTGTTTTTGTTTAGTTCTCATTAATTAATCAATTAACTGGGGGAGGAGCCAGAGGTTCACCCCTTAATTGGGGCAGGATTGAGGGGGGCCAGCTCTGCTGCGAAGCCAAATTAAGATTTTGCTCATTTTGGATTCATTTTTAGTTCATTTTTATTTCTCCTTATTTCATCTAGTTATAATTAATTAATTTAATTAATTAACTGGGGGAGGAGCCAGAGGTTCACCCCTTAATTGGGGCAGGTTTGAGGGGCGCCAGCTCTGCTGCGAAGCCAAATTAGGATTTTGCTCTTTTTGGATGCATTTCTAGTTCATCAATTGATCTCCTGCTTTTCATGTGTTTATATTTAATTAATATTAACATCTAATTAATTATGAAGCTGGCTAATTGGGGAGGAGCCACAGTTTGATACACTAATTTGGGGTGCACCAGACCTGTGGCACAGCAAAACGAAGGCTCGCTTTAATTGGAGTGCTTTGATAGCTCATTCATTTCCCTGATTATTTGTAGCTATTTCTAATTAATTATTTTTGTTAATTACCGGGGAGGAGCCAGAGGTTCACCCCTTAATTGGGGCAGGTCTGAGGGGCGCCAGCTCTGCTGCAAACTCAAATTAAACCTCCGCTTCATTTTTAGTTCATTAATTATCTCCTTTTCTACGGGATCTTTTTAACTAATATTAGAATTAGTGTTTCAATTAATTAATGTTTAAAATTAACGAGCTGGGGGAGGAGTCACACTTTTAGGTTTGCACTGGGGGGCGCCAGCTCTGCTCGTTTGGGATGCCTGAAAAGTTCATTAGCTTGTCTGCTCTCAGCGGAACAGGTTCGTTAATTAACAGCTCGTTAATTGGGGCAGCAGGCAGGGCTGGCCACGCTCATTGGGGCAGGTTTGGGGTGCCCATTATTCCCCTGGCATTCCCTGATTTCCCAGATGATTTTCCCAAATTTTCCGGGATGATTTTCCCAGATGATTTCCCTGATGATTTTCCCGGTATTCCCGGTTTTCCCAGATGATTTTCCTGGATTTCCCCCAATATTCCACAATGATTTTCCTAGATTTTCCCAGTATTCCCAGATGATTTTTCCTAGTTGATTTTCCCAGATTTTTCTGCATTTTCCTGGATTGTTTTCCTGAAGTTTCCTGGATTTTCCTGGATTATTTTCCTGGATGATTTTCCTGGATTTTCCTGGATGATTTTCCCAGATTTTCCTATATTATTTTCCTGGATTTTCTCAGGTGATTTTCCTGGATTTTCTGGGATGATTTTTCTGGATAATTTTCCTGGATTTTCCCAGATGATTTTCCCAGATTATTTTTCCAGTATTCCCAGATGATTTTTCCTGGATGATTTTCCTGGATGATTTTCCTGGATGATTTTTCCAGATTATTTTCCCAGATTATTTTTCCAGTATTCCCTGATGATTTTCCAGGCTGATTTTCCCAGATGATTTTCCTGGATTATTTTCCTGTGCTTTCACAGATTATTTTCCTGGATTCTCCCAGATGATTCTCCCAGATAATTTTCCCAGATTACTTTCCCGGTATTCCCAGACGATTTTCCTGGCAGATTTTCCGGGATGATTTTCCTGGATTTCCCAGATGACTTTCCTGTATTTCCGGGATTGTTTTCCCGGATTGTTTCCCCAGCTGCTTTTCCTGCCCGTTCTTTTCCCGGAGCTGACCGTGGTTCCATCCCGGTGTTTTCCAGCGGCGTACCGGAACCTGGGCCAGAACCTGTGGGGGCCGCACCGCTACGGCAGCCTGGGCGCGCTGCGCGTGCGCTCGGTGGTGTCGGGGCCCTGCGCCGCGCACAGCCTGCTCATCACGGCCGAGGGCCGCCTCTGGAGCTGGGGTGAGCTGGGGAGCCACGCTGGGAGAGCGGGAGCCACGCTGGGAACAGAACCGGGAGAGCGGGAGCCACGCTGGGAACAGAACCGGGAGAGCGGGAGCCACGCTGGGAACAGAACCGGGAGAGCGGGAGCCGCGCTGGGAGAGCGGGAGCCACACTGGGAGAGCTGGGGAGCCACACTGGGAACAGAACCGGGAGAGCGGGAGCCACGCTGGGAGAGCGGGAGCCACGCTGGGAACAGAACTGGGAGAGCGGGAGCCACACTGGGAACAGAACCGGGAGAGCGGGAGCCACGCTGGGAACAGAACCGGGAGAGCGGGAGCCACACTGGGAACAGAACTGGGAGAGCGGGAGCCACACTGGGAACAGAACCGGGAGAGCGGGAGCCACGCTGGGAGAGTGGGAGCCACACTGGGAGAGTGGGAGCCACACTGGGAGAGCTGGGGAGCCACACTGGGGGAGCTGGGGAGCCACACTGGGAGAGCGGGAGCCACACTGGGAACCCGGCCGGGAGAGCGGGAGCCAAACTGGGAGAGTGGGAGCCAAACTGGGAGAGCGGGAGCCACACTGGGAGAGCTGGGGAACCAAACTGGGAACAGAACTGGGAGAGTGGGAGCCAAACTGGGAACAGAACCGGGAGAGCAAGAGCCACACTGGGAGAGCGGGAGCCAAACTGGGAACAGAACCGGGAGAGCAGGAGCCAAACTGGGAACCCGGCCGGGAGAGCGGGAGCCAAACTGGGAACAGAACTGGGAGAGCGGGAGCCAAACTGGGAACCCAACTGGGATCTGTCCTGGGAACCTTCCCTGGGACAGCAGGATCTGTCCTGGAATCCCCTGGGAGAGTGGGATCTGTCCTGGGAACAGAACTGGGATAGTGGGATCCATCCTGGGAACCTCCCCTGGGATAGAGGAATTCCCCCTGGGAACCAAACTGGGATAATGGGATCCGTCCGGGGAACCCAACTGGGAGAGTGGGATCTGCCCTGGGAACAGAACTGGGATAGCGGGATCAGCCTGGGAACCGAACTGGGATAGTGGGATCCATCCCAGGAGCATACCTGGGACAATGGGGTCAGTGGGAAACAAACTGGGATAACGGGGTCAGAGGGAACCCCTGGGGCAGCAGGGTCAATGTGAACCCCTGGGATACCGGGATCAGCGGGACCCCGATGGCTAACGGGATCAGCGGGACCCCCATGGATACGGGATCAGCGGGACCCCCATGGCTAACGGGATCAGCGGGACCCCCATGGATACGGGATTTCGGGGGTCTCCCGCAGGGCGGAACGAGAAGGGGCAGCTGGGCCACGGCGACACGAAGCGCGTGGAGGCGCCGCGGCCGATCGAGGCGCTGGGCAGCGAGGCCATCGTGGCGGCCGCCTGCGGCCGGAACCACACCCTGGCACTGACCGGTACGGAGCGACGGGACACGGCTGGAGCCCGGGAAATGGGGCTGGATCCCGGGACATGGGGCTGGATCCCGGGAAATGGGGCTGGATCCCGAGACACGGCCAGAGCCCGAGACACGGCCGGAGCCCGGGAAATGGGGCTGGATCCCGAGACACGGCCAGAGCCCGAGACACGGCCGGAGCCCGGGACACGGCCGGAGCCCGGGACACGGCCGGAGCCCGGGACACGGCCGGAGCCCGGGACACGGCCGGAGCCCGGGAAATGGGGCTGGATCCCGGGAAATGGGGCTGGATCCCGGGAAATGGGGCTGGATCCCGGGACACGGCCGGAGCCCGAGACACGGCCGGAGCCTGGGACACGGCTGGATCCTGGGACATGGGCCGGATCCTGGGACACGGCCGGATCCTGGGACACGGCCGGATCCTGGGACACGGCTGGATCCTGGGACATGGGCCGGATCCTGGGACACGGCCGGATCCTGGGACACGGCTGGATCCTGGGACACGGCCGGATCCTGGGACACGGCCGGATCCTGGGACATGGGCCGGATCCTGGGACACGGCTGGATCCTGGGACACGGCTGGATCCTGGGACATGGGCCGGATCCTGGGACACGGCCGGATCCTGGGACACGGCTGGATCCCGGGACATGGGGCTGGATCCCGGGAAATGGGGCTGGATCCCGGGACACGGCGGAGCCCGGGACACGGCCGGAGCCCGGGACATGGGGCTGGATCCCGGGAAATGGGGCTGGATCCCGGGAAATGGGGCTGGATCCCGGGACACGGCCGGAGCCCGGGACACGGCTGGATCCTGGGACATGGGCTGGATCCCGGGACACGGCCGGATCCCAGGACGCGGGGCTGATCCTGGGACACGGGACTGGATCCCGGGACATGGGGCAGATCCCGGGACATGGGGCTGGATCCCAGGAAACAGGGCTGGGTTCCAGGAAACGGGGCTGGATCCTGGGAAACTGCACTGAATCCTGGGAAAACTGCACCAAATCCAACCCTTTTCCCCAAAATCTGTCCCTTGCCCCGAAATCCTGGGAAAACAGCCCCAGATCTGTCCCTTTTGCCCTCAAATCTGCCCCTTTTGCCCCAAATCCGCCCCTTTTGGCCCCGAATTCTGGGAGAACGGTCCCAAAATCCCGGTTTTCCCCCCCCAAATTCCCGTTTTCCCCGCAGAGAACGGCTCCGTGTTCGCTTTTGGGGAGAACAAGCTGGGCCAGCTGGGGCTGGGGAACCAGACGGACGCCGTGCCCAGCCCCACCCAGGTACGGACCCCCAACCCCGGGATTTGGGGGAAATCCGGGGATTTTGGGGCTTTTAGCGACATATTCCCTAAAAACCCCTCGGCGTGCGCAATTCCCTCTCAGCCGGGAGCCGTTCCCAGCTGCGGTGGGAGAGGAAAAGCCAGGATTTGGAAACGGAAATTTTGAGGATTTTTAGAGATTTTCTGATGGAAATTCCTTTTTTTTTTTCTCCGTTTCCCAAATTTTTTTATCCTGTTTTTACAGCTTTTCATGCAGGTCAGGGATTTCCTGTGGAAAATTCCCCTTTTTTCCTTTTTCCTGTGTTTTCAGATCCAGTTTTTCCTGCTTTTCCCACAGATCAAGGGTTTCCCATGGGAATTTCCCTTTTTTTTCCCCTTTTCCCGAATTTTTTCAATCACAATTTTTTTTTGCTTTTCGCACAGATCAGGGATTTCCCCTAGAAATTCACCTTTTTACCCTTTTCCTGCATTTCTGATCCAGTTTTTCACTTTTTCCCGTGTTTTTCAATGCCATTTTTCCTACTTTTCCCACAGATCAAGGATATCCCATGGAAATATCCCTTTTCCCCCGAATTTTTTCAATCCAAATTTTCCTACTTTTCCCACAGATCAGGGATTTCCTCTGGAAATTCCCCTTTTTTCCTTTTTCCAATCCTGTTTTTCCTGCTTTTCCCGTGTTTTTCTCATCCCTTTTCATCTGCTCTTCCCCTGTTATTGATCCTGTTTTTCCTGCCTATCAGGGATTTCTATGGAAATTCCCCATTTTTCTCTTTTCCCAGATTTTTCTGATCCCATTTTTCCGGCTTTTCCTGTAATTCTGATCCCCATTTTTCCCATTTTTTCTAATCCCATTTTCCCATCTTTTCCCATGTTTCTGATCCCATTTTCCTCTTCTTCTTCCTGGCTTTTCTAATCCTATTTTCCCAGCTTTTCCCATATTTCTGATCCCCTTTTTTCCTGGCTTTTCTGATCCCATTTTTCTGGCTTTTCCTCTGTTTCTTATCTCCTTTTTTCCTGGCTTTTCTGATCCCATTTTCCCAACTTTTCCTGTGTTTCTGATCCCCATTTTCCCCCTTCTCCTGCATTTCTGATCCTGTTTTCCCATTTGCCCGTTTTTTCTGGTCCGCTTTTCCCGGATTTCCTGACCCCATTCCCGGTTTTTCCCAGATCCTGTACAATGGGCAGCCGATCTCCAAGCTGGGCTGCGGGGCCGAGTTCAGCATGGTCATGGACTGCAAGGGGAACCTGTATTCCTTCGGGTGCCCCGAGTACGGCCAGCTGGGTACGGGATTTGGGATCTATGGGATCACCCCATGGGATCGGGATTTGGGATCACCCCATGGGAACCTGTATTCCTTCGGGTGCCCCGAGTACGGCCAGCTGGGTACGGGATTTGGGATTTGGGATCACCCCATGGGATCGGGATTTGGGATCACCCCATGGGAACCTGTATTCCTTCGGGTGCCCCGAGTACGGCCAGCTGGGTACGGGATTTGGGATCACCCCATGGGAACGGGATTTGGGATCATCCCATGGGAACCTGTATTCCTTCGGGTGCCCCGAGTACGGCCAGCTGGGTACGGGATTTGGGATCATCCCATGGGACATTGGCTGGTTTGGGATCACCCCATGGGAACCTGTATTCCTTCGGGTGCCCCGAGTACGGCCAGCTGGGTACGGGATTTGGGATCATCCCATGGGACATTGGCTGGTTTGGGATCATCCCATGGGATGGGGTGGTTCAGGATGACCCAACGGGATAGGGTCAGTTTGGGATCACCCTGCAGGATCAGGGCGGTTTGGGATCACCCCCGCGGGATGGGGCAGTTCAGGATCACCCAGTGGGATCAGGGCAGTTTGGGATGATCCTGCAGGATCGGGGCAGTTTGGGATCACCCTGTGGGGTTGGGGTGGTTGGGGATGACCCTGCAGGATGGGGCAGTTCAGGATCACCCTGTAGGATCAGGGTGGTTCAGGATGACCCCGCAGGATGGGGCAGTTTGGGATGACCCCACAGGATGGGGCAGTTTGGGATGACCCCACAGGATCGGGGCAGTTTGGGATGACCCCACAGGATTGGGGCAGTTCGGGATCACCCAGCGGAATGGGGCAGTTTGGGATGACCCTGCGGGATCGGGGCGGTTCGGGATGACCCCACAGGATGGGGCAGTTTGGGATGACCCTGCAGGATTGGGGCAGTTTGGGATGACCCTGTGGGATTGGAGCAGTTCCAGATGACCCCACAGGATGGGGCAGTTTGGGATGACCCCGCAGGATGGGGCAGTTCGGGATGACCCTGCGGGATGGGGCAGTTCGGGATGACCCTGCGGGATCGGGGCGGTTCGGGATGACCCCGCAGGACGCTCAGGCAGGCTGTGCCCCGTTCCCGTTCCAGGACACAATTCCGACGGGAAGTTCATCGCGCGGGCGCAGCGCATCGAGTACGACTGCGAGCTGCTGCCGCGGCGCGTGGCGCTCTTCGTGGAGCGCACCAAGGACGGGCAGGTGCTGCCCGTGCCCAACGTCGTGGTCAGGGACGTGGCCTGCGGGGCCAACCACACGGTACGGGAACGTGGGATAATGGGAATATGGGATCAGGATAACGGGAATGGGTCAGGGACGTGGCCTGCGGGGCCAACCACACGGTACGGGAACGTGGGATAATGGGAATATGGGATCAGGATAACGGGAATGGGTCAGGGACGTGGCCTGCGGGGCCAACCACACGGTACGGGAACGTGGGATAATGGGAATATGGGATCAGGATAACGGGAATGGGTCAGGGACGTGGCCTGCGGGGCCAACCACACGGTACGGGAACGTGGGATAATGGGAATATGGGATCAGGATAACGGGAATGGGTCAGGGACGTGGCCTGCGGGGCCAACCACACGGTACGGGAACGTGGGATAATGGGAATATGGGATCAGGATAACGGGAATGGGTCAGGGACGTGGCCTGCGGGGCCAACCACACGGTACGGGAACGTGGGATAATGGGAATATGGGATCAGGATAACGGGAATGGGTCAGGGACGTGGCCTGCGGGGCCAACCACACGGTACGGGAACGTGGGATAATGGGAATATGGGATCAGGATAACGGGAATGGGTCAGGGACGTGGCCTGCGGGGCCAACCACACGGTACGGGAACGTGGGATCAGAAATATGGGATAATGGGAATATGGGGATGGGTTAGGGATGTGGCCTGTGGGGCCAACCACACAGTATGGGAATATGGGAATGGGATAACGGGATTGGGAATATGGGATAATGGGAATGTGGGATTGGGATAACAGAAATGGGTTGGGGACGTGGCCTGTGGGCCAACCACACAGTACGGAAATATGGGATTGGGATAACAGGATAATGGGATCGGGATAATGGGAATGAGTCTGGGACATGGCCTGCAGTGCCAACCACATGGTACAGAATGGGATCAGGAATGGGAATATGGGATCAGGAATGGGAATATGGGAATGGGAATGGGAATATGGGATCAGGAATGGGAATGGAAATGGGTGCACGAATGGGACAGTGGGGAATGGGAATGAGACAGCAGGAATTCAATGGGAAAGGGGGAATGGACAGGAAAGGGAGAGGGCAGCTCTCAGCCCCTGCTGCCCCATCCCAGCTGGGGCTGCATTCCCAGGAATGTCTTTTCCTGGGATTTGGGATCTCTGAGGCTGTTTTCCCCTGTCCCAGCTGGTGCTGGATTCCCAGAAGCGCATCTTCTCCTGGGATTTGGGATTTGGGATTTGGGATCTGGGGTGTCTGAGGCTGTTTTCCCCGTCCCAGCTGGTGCTGGATTCCCAGAAGCGCGTCTTCTCCTGGGATTTGGGATTTGGGATTTGGGATCTGGGGTGTCTGAGGCTGTTTTCCCCGTCCCAGCTGGTGCTGGATTCCCAGAAGCGCGTCTTCTCCTGGGGCTTTGGGGGCTACGGGCGCCTGGGCCACGCGGAGCAGAAGGACGAGATGGTTCCCAGGCTGGTGAAGCTCTTCGACTTCCCGGGGCGCGGCGCCGCCCAGATCTACGCGGGATACACCTGCTCCTTCGCCGTCAGCGAGACAGGTGCGAGCCGGCATTCGGGATTCGGGAATGCTGGGAATAACGGGGGGGCTGGCAGCGGGACGGGTGGGAATGCTGGGATCTGGGATTGGGGAATGCTGGGGCACCATCAGTGAGACAGGATTCGGGATTTGGGAATGCTGGGGCAGCTGGCAGCGGGACAAGTGGAGATCCAGGATTTGGGAATGCTGGGAATGCCAGTGGGGCCGTCTGTGGGACAAGTGGGAATGCTGGGATCTGGGATTTGGGAATGCCGGGGGCAATGGCAGCGGGACAGGTGGGAATCTGGGGTTTAGGATTTGGGATTTGGGAATGCTGGGAATGCCGGGGGTTTGGCAGCGGGACAGGTGGGAATGCTGGGATTTGGGATTTGGGACTGGGGAATGCTGGGGGCACCATCAGTGAGACAGATGGGGATTCGGGATTTGGGAATGCTGGGGGGTGATGGCAGCGGGACAAATGGGAATGGTGGGATTTGGGAATGCTGGGGGAGATGGCAGCAGGACAGGTGTGAATTTTCGGATTTGGGAATGCTGGGAATGCCGGGGGGGCTGGCAGCAGGACGGGTGGGAATGCTGGGATCTGGGATTTGGGATTGGGGAATGCTGGGGGCACCATCAGTGAGACAGGATTTGGGATTTGGGAATGCTGGGGCAGCTGGCAGCGGGACAAGTGGAGATCCAGGATTTGGGAATGCCAGTGGGGCCACCTGCGGGACAAGTGGGAATGCTGGGATCTGGGAATGCTGGGGAGGATGGCAGCGGGACAGGTGGGAATGCTGGGATCCGGGATTTGGGAATGCTGGAGGGCAGCTGGCAGTGAGACAATTGGGAATGCTGGGATTCGGGATTTGGGAATGCTGGGGGGGGTGGCAGCGAGACAGGTGAGAACCAGGATCCAGGATTTGGGAATGCTTGGGGGCAACTGTCAGTGGGAGAGGTGGAACTCCCAGGATCCCAGGATTTGGGAATCTCAGGGGAGCCTTCAGCGAGACAGGTGGGATTCCTGGGATCTGGGATTTGGGAATGCTGGGCAGGCTGTGGGATTCCCAGGATCCTGAGATCTGGGAATGCTGGGGGAGCCATAGCCTGGCAACTGGGGATCCCAGGGATTGAGATTTGGAAATTCCAGGGGGAGCTGTTACCTGACAGGTGGGATTCCCGGGATGGGGAATTCCAGGACCCATGCCCTGACAGGTGGGATTCCTGTGGATCCAGGATTTGGGAATTCCAGGGGATCCATGCCCTGACAAGTGGGATTCCCATGGATCCGGGATTTGGGAATTCCGGGGGTTCCCTTGCAGGTGGATTGTTCTTCTGGGGCGCCACCAACACCTCCCGGGAATCCACCATGTACCCCAAGGCCGTGCAGGACCTGTGCGGGTGGAAGATCCGCAGCCTGGCCTGCGGGTGAGTGCGGCTCCGGGAATTCCCACCCCAGCCCGGGCCTCGGGGCGCTGGGGCACTCGGGATCAGGGATCGCCTCCCTTGCAGGAAGAGCTCCGTCATCGTGGCGGCCGACGAGAGCACCATCAGCTGGGGGCCCTCGCCCACCTTCGGGGAGCTGGTACCGAATGACACCCCCAAAACCCCAAATAAAACCCCAAATCCCCCAAATAAAACCCCCAAAACCCCAAATAGAACCCCCAAAACCCCAAATAAAACCCCAAATCCCCCAAATAAAACCCCAAACTGACACCCAAACCCACCATCAGCTGGGGGCCCTCGCCCACCTTCGGGGAGCTGGTACCGAATGACACCCCCAAAACCCCAAATAAAACCCCCAAAACCCCAAATAAACCCCCAAAACCCCAAATAGAACCCCCAAAACCCCAAATAAAACCTCAAACTGACACCCCAAACCCACCATCAGCTGGGGGCCCTCGCCCACCTTCGGGGAGCTGGTACCGAATGACACCCCCAAAACCCCAAATAAAACCCCAAATCCCCAAATAAAACCCCCAAAACCCCAAATAGAACCCCCAAAACCCCAAATAAAACCTCAAACTGACACCCCAAACCCACCATCAGCTGGGGGCCCTCGCCCACCTTCGGGGAGCTGGTACCGAATGACACCCCCAAAACCCCAAATAAAACCCCAAAACCCCAAATAAAACCCCAAACTGACACCCCAAACCCACCATCAGCTGGGGGCCCTCGCCCACCTTCGGGGAGCTGGTAGTGAATGACACCCCAAATAAAACCCCAGATGACACCCCAAATCCCCCAAACCCTGAGACCCCCCTGAGTGTTCCATATCCATGGGATGTTCCCACAGGGATATGGGGACCACAAACCCAAATCCCCCAAAGGGACACCCCAAAACCCCAGTGACCAATCCCTGTCCATGGGATGTTCCCACAGGGATATGGGGACCACAAACCCAAATCGTCCACGGCGGCGCAGGAGGTGAAAACCCTGGACGGGATCTACACCGAGCAGGTGAGGGGACCCCACAGGGCTTGGGGTGGGGCTCATCCTGCCTGTGGGGTGAGGGGGGGACATAGGGGGAATCATTTGGGGTGGCTGAGGCCATACACAGCTCACCCCACCTGTGGGGTGAGGGAGGGCACCTGTGGGGAATCATTTGGGGTGGCTGAGGCCGTGCCCAGCTCATGACACCCATGGGGTGATGGAGAGGGCACCCAGATTGCCCCTAAATAATTTGGGGTGTCTGAGCTCATCCCACCTGTGGGGCCCTTCCCCTAAAATGAGCAGGGACACTGAGGCCATACACAGCTCACCCCACCTGTGGGGTGAGGGAGGGCACTGTGGGGAATCATTTGGGGTGGCTGAGGCCATACACAGCTCACCCCACCTGTGGGGTGATGGAGGGCACTGTGGGGAATCATTTGGGGTGGCTGAGGCCGTGCCCGGCTCACCCCACCTGTGGGGTGATGGAGGGAGCGCCTGGATCCCCCTTACACCAGCGGGGACACTGAGGCTGTGCCCAGCTCATCACACCTGTGGGGCGGTGGAGGCAGGGCACCAGGGGCCGTGCCCTAAAATAATTTGGGGTGGCTGAGACTTCACAGAGCTCATCACACCCATGGGGTGAGGGAGGGACACAAGGGGGCTGTTCCCTAAAATAATTTGGGGTGGGCGAGGCCGTGCCCAGCTCATGACACCCATGGGGTGATGGAGAGAGGGCACGTGGGGGCTCTTCCCTAAAATAAACAGGGAAACTGAGGCCGTGCCCTGCTCGTGACACCCATGGGGCCCTCCCCTAAAATAAATAGGGAAACTGAGGCTGTGCGCGACTCATCACATCCATGGGGCCCTCCCCTAAAATAAACAGGGACACTGAGGCTGTGCCCAGCCCATCACACTGGGTCCATTCCCTAAAATAAACAGGGAAACTGAGGCCATGCACAACTCGTGACACCGGGGTCCATTCCCTAAACCAAACGGGAACGCTGAGGCCGTGCCCAGCTCGTGACCCCCATGGGTGCCGGGCAGGGGGTGCAGGGCCCATCCCTAAAACTCCGCTGGGATGCTCCAGCCTGGACTGGATCCCAGCAGGTGGGAGGGATTCTGGGAGGGATCCCCAGGAAGACTCCGGATCCCCTCAGCTCCCCCTTTCCCTTTTCCATGGGCGGTGTCTGCTCCCGGGTGTCCCTTCCCAGTTCCGTGGCCATTCCCAGTCCCAGCTGCCCCATTCCCAGTTCCATGGCCATTCCCAGTTCCATGGCCATTCAGATTCCCAGCTGACCCATTCCAGGTGGCCATGGGCTATTCCCATTCCCAGCTGACCCATTCCCATTCCAGGTGGCCATGGGCTATTCCCATTCCCAGCTGACCCATTCCCATTCCAGGTGGCCATGGGCTATTCCCATTCCCAGCTGACCCATTCCCATTCCAGGTGGCCATGGGCTATTCCCATTCCCAGCTGACCCATTCCCATTCCCGTTCCAGGTGGCCATGGGCTATTCCCATTCCCAGCTGACCCCTTCCCATTCCCGTTCCAGGTGGCCATGGGCTATTCCCATTCCCAGCTGACCCATTCCCATTCCCGTTCCAGGTGGCCATGGGCTATTGCCATTCCCAGCTGACCCATTCCCATTCCCGTTCCAGGTGGCCATGGGCTATTCCCACTCGCTGGTGATCGCCCGGGACGAGTCGGAGGCGGAGCAGGAGAAGCTGCGGAAGCTCCCGGAGTACAACCCCCGCACCCTCTGAGGGGCCCCCATCCCAATCCCGATCCCGATCCCGCTTCTCCATCCCGGCCGCCGTGCTCCCTCCCTGTTCCCGCATTCCCAGCCCTCGGGGGGTCATTCCCACCCCCATTCCCGGCTTTTGGAATTCCCGACCGCAGCCGGGCCTCCCGGCACGTCCCGCCCCGGCTTTTGTAGGGTCTGGCCTTGAATTGTTTTTTATTTTATTTGTATTTTTCCGCAGCTTTTTTTTACTGTTTCCCATTTTTCCAGCCCCAAATCTCCGTGGCTGCTGGCTCAGGATCACTTTGGGGATCTGATCCCGGCTTGGGATCCCTTTAGGGATCTGGGATCCCTAAGGAGCAGCTGCCAACACCTGGTTTTTCCCCTGTATTCCCATTTTTCCCCCCAATATTCCCATTTTTTGCTGGTTTTCCCTACTTTGGGTGCTACAGTTTCTGGGATTTCCCCCTTCCCACCCCTCCAGCATCCGCAGGGATCCTGGATCCCATCCCAGCAGCATTCCTGGATCCCATCCCAGCAGCATTCCCGGGCTCCCCGCCCTCGCCCACCCCGGGGACATCTCAGGGATCACGAGGGGAGTCCCAAAGGAATTTTTTTCCCGGGAATTCGGGGTTTTTTCCTTCTGGCGGATGGTTTGGCCCGGGATCAGCCGGAATTCCCGCGTTCCCAGTTCCCTCCGTGCCAGGTCACTGTGCTGGAATCTCGAGGTGCCTTCAGGAGCAGAGCCCGGCTCTGCCCCGCGCCATTCCCGCTCCCTTCGGGCCGTTTTTAGGGATTCTCCTGGATTTTTCCATGGATTTTTGCTCCTTCCCATCTCCCCCGGGGCGGCGCTCGGGGAGTTTGCAGTAAAAAGAATGGGTTTTGGTCAATTCTTGGGATCGGGGCTCGTTCTCCAGGGGGTTTGGAGAGGGGAGATCCCAGCTGGCGGGAAAATCCCAAATCCCGCTTTTTTAGCAGTGTTTAGGATTTGGGGGTGGGGAATCGCCAAAACCCCACTTGGAGCCCCACAGGCTGCGGGAGGGTCGTTCCTGCATTCCAGAGGAATTCCCAGGTTCAGGAAAGATCCAAGGGTGCCATTCCCGCATCCCCATGGGATCATTCCCGAGGGTTTCCCAGCTCAGGAAGGATCCAGCGGGGTCATTCCCACATTCCCGGGAATTTCTGAGTTTGGGAAGGATTTAGGGGGGCCATTCCTGAATCCCCCAAGGGTCATTCCCACATTCCCAAGGAATTCCCAGGTTCGGGAAGGATCCAAGGGTGCCATTTGCACATCCCCATGGGGCCATTCCCGCATTCCCAAGTAATTCCCAGGTTTGGGAAGGTTTTTGGATGGGGAGAGGTTCATTCCTGCATTCCCATGGGGTCATTCCTGCATTCCGGAGGGGCCATTCCCGCATTCCCATGGGGCATTCCCAGGGAGTTCCTGAGTTTGGGAAGGATCTAGGGGTATCATTCCCATGGGGGCATTCCTGAGGGGCCATTCCCACATTCCCAAGAAATTCCCAGGTTTGGGCAGAATCCAGGTGTGCCATTCCCACATTCCCATGGGGCCATTCCCACATTCCCATGGGGCCATTCCCACATTTCCGAGGGTCATTCCAGCAATCCCAGGAAGTTCCCAGGTTTGGGAAGGATCCTGGATGGGGAGAGCGTCATTCCCATGGGGCCATTCCCACATTCCCCTGGGGTTATTCCTGCATTTCCAAGGACCATTCCCGCATTCCCATGGGGCCATTCCCGAGAAATTCCCAGGTTTGGGCAGGATCCAGGTGTGCCATTCCCATGGGGTCATTCCCACATTTCCAAGGGTCATTCCCGCAATCCCAAGAATTGGGAAGGATCCTGGATGGGGAGAGCGTCATTCCCATGGGGCTATTCCCCCATTCCCATGGGACCATTCCCACAATCCCAAGGACCATTCCCACATTCCCATGGGGCCATTCCCGCATTCCTGAGAAATTCCCAGGTTTGGGCAGGATCCAGGTGTGCCATTCCCATGGGGTCATTCCCACATTCCCAAGGAACTCCCAGGTTTGGGAAGGATCTTGGATGGGGAGAGGGTCGTTCCCATGGGATCATTCCCACATTCCCATGGGGCCATTCCTGCATTCCCGAGAAATTCCCAGGTTTGGGAAGGATCCTGGATGGGGACAGAGTCATTCCCGCATTCCCATGGGACCATTCCCACATTCCCAAGGAATTCCCAGCTCGGGAGGGCTCCAGGACGGGCGGGGGGAGGATCCCGGGATTTTTGTATCCCTCGGAGCCGCCCTCGCCTTCCACTGGTTGGAGTTTAAAAAATTCCCATTTTCCGCTTTCAGTCCCGGATTTTTGGCAGTTTTAAGTCTTTGCTTCTTCATTTTTCAATGTTTAATTTTTATTTTTACTTTTTTGTTGTTTTTTTACCTTCAAGTCTCATTTTTATTTTATTTTTCATTCTGTTTTTTGTTTCATCAAAGTCTCCTCATCTTAATTCCTAATTTTTTATTTGGTTCTCATTATGAATTCAACCCTGAGCTTCATTTTTCCCTTTTTATTTCCTATTTTATTCCATCAAAATTTCTTCATTTTAATTTCTGCTTTTTAATTTGGCAAATCCAGCTTTGAGCTTCATCTTTTCCTTTCTATTTCTCCTTTTTCAATTCTATCTTTTAATTCATCTTTTCATTTATGTTCCTAATTTTTAATTGCTTAAATTTCAAATTCTACTTTCAATTTTTTTACATTCCATTTTAACATTTCTTTGATACTTCTTACTCTAATTTTCCATTTTAAGTCAATTTTAATATTTATTTCTATTTCTTACTCTAATTTTCCATTTTAATTCAACTTTAATATTTATATTTCCCCTCTAATTTTTATTTTTATTTCTCTTTTTATTCTACTTTTCATTTTCTAATTTTAACTTTGCTACTTTATTTTACCTTCATTTTTTAACATTGGTATTTAAATTTGAACTTCAATTTTTTCCCTATTTTTTCTTTATTTTTCCTCTTTTTTTTTTTTTCATTTGTAACATTTAATTTCTATTTTTTTCACTCTGTATTTTCAATTCTCAGGATTTCCATCCTTTTTTTTTTTTATTCTTTTTTACTTGAAATTTTCTTTTTTTTTGAATTTTTTATTCCATTTTCTATTTCCCCATTTTGTTCCCAAAGGGCACTGGAGATGACGCTGCATTTTCCCAAATCCCAATCCAGACTCCATCCCACAACATTCCCGCTCCTGTTTTCCCTCTGGAATTCCATGGGGACACAGCTCTGGGATCAGGGGTTCCTGTCCTGTTTTCCCTCTGGAATTCTTTAGGGACACAGCTCTGGGATCAGGGGTTCCTGTCCTGTTTTCCCTCTGGAATTCTTTAGGGACACAGCTCTGGGATCGGGGGTTCCTGTCCTGTTTTCCCTCTGGAATTCTTTAGGGACGCAGCTCTGGGATCAGGGGTTCCTGTCCCTGTGTGGGGTCGCTCCAAGGGAACAGCTGTGGATTCTGTCCCTCTGGAATTCCAGCAGGGCTCGGACGCGGCCCCATCTGGATCCCACTCGAACAGGGATGGATTCCAGGGGTGGGATGGGAATGGGAAATGGAATGGGATCAGCTCCTGGGCTGGAGGCGCTGATTCCCACTGGGAATGAGCCAGGGATGGGGATGGGAATGGGAATGAGCAGGAGAGGGGGGATTGTGCCCCAGGCTGGGCCCAGCACAGGGAGGAGCTGGAGCCAGGCCAGAGGAGGCTCCAGGGGGATCAGAGGATGGAGCAGCTCTGCTGGGAGGAAAGGCTGGGAGAGCTGGGAATGTTCACCTGGAGAGGAGAAGGCTCCAGGGAGAGCTCAGAGCCCTTCCAGGGCCTGAAGGGGCTCCAGGAGAGCTGGAGAGGGACTGGGGACAAGGCATGGAGGGACAGGACACAGGGAATGGCTTCAAAGTAAAGAGGGACAATTTGGATCGGGATATATGGGATAAATCCTTCCCTGTGAGGGTGGGAAGGGGCTGGGATGAAATTCCCAGAGCAGCTGTGGCTGCCCAAGGCCAGGCTGGATGGGGCTTGGAGCAGCCTGGGACAGTGGGAGCTGTCCCTGCCCCTGGGAATGGATGAGCTTGAAGGTCCCTCCATCCCAACCATCCCATGATTCCGTAATTCCATGTTTCCCTGATTCCATAATTCCCTAACCCCACATGGATTTTGGCACGGGGACAGCGGCTCCAGCGCCCCACCCGCCCCCATTCCCCACCAGTTTAACCAGTCCAGCGTTCTCCCGGTGCCGGGAGAGCCCTGCAGAGCCCCCGCGGCCGCAGCCCGGATTTATTTCCGCCACCGAAGGCACTTGGCAGGGACAGGGCGGGGATTGGGGCGGGAGGGGACGCGGAGGGGCCGGGGCCACCTCAGGGCACCGCGTGCCACCACTTGAAGGCCAAGGGCTTGCGGCGCACGTTGGTGCCGCAGTGGACCTCGCCCAGCAGGACGTGGTAGGAGAAGAAGTCGTCGATGAAGGTGCAGGAGAGGCCCAGCGGCTCCAGCAGCTCCCGCACGCGCTGCTCCAGGCAGCAGCGCCCGCCCACCACGGGCCCGAAGGGCTTGGGGATGCCCAGGTGCCGGCCCAGCACCAGCATGTTCACCTGGAGCAGGGAGCGGCCAGGGACGTCCCCATCCCATCAGGGGACAGCCCAGCCCAGGGACATCCCGGCCCTGATCCCATCAGGGGACAGCCCAGCCCAGGGACATCCCGGCCCTGATCCCATCAGGGGACAGCCCAGCCCAGGGACATCCCAGCCCTGATCCCATCAGGGGACAGCCCAGCCCAGGGACATCCCGGCCCTGATCCCATCTGGGGACATCCCGGCCCCAGTCCCACCCCAAAGAACCTCGCAGCCCTGATCCCATCAGGGCATATCCTGGCCCAGGGATATCCCAGCCCCAACCCCGATCAATCCCATCAGGGGGCATCCCAGCCCAGGGACAGCCCGGCCCCGATCCCATTAGGGGACTTCCTGGCCTGGGGACATCCCAGCCCTGATCCCACTCCAGGGAGCATCCCTGCCCGGGGAGTATCCCAGCCCCCATCCCATCAGGGGACATCCCAGCCCCAGTCCCACCCCAAGGAACTTCCCGGCCCTCATTCCATCAGGGCATATCTTGGCCCAGGGATATCCCAGCCCTGATCCCATCAGGGGACATCCCAGCCCCGATACCAGCCCCAGTCCTGCCCTAGGGACATCCCAGCTCCAATCCCACCCCAGGGATGTGATCCGATCTCACCCAGCCCTGATCCCACCCCCAGCCCCAACCCCAATCCCATCAGGGGCCCAGGGACATTCCAGCCCCAATTCCATCAAGGAATCCCAGCCCCGACCCCGATGCCAACCTGGGGACATTGCGGCCTCAATCCCATCACGGAACGTCCCAGCCCCAGTCCTTCCCCAGGGACATCCTGACCCCGACCCCAATCCCATCAGGGAATGTCCCAACCCCGATCCCATCAGGGGACATCCCAGCCCCAATCCCGGCCCCGATCCCGGCCCGGGGAGGTCAGGGGTGCCGTTACCATGTCCGGGAAGAAGGCCTCGGCCCCGGAGGCGGCGTTGTTCTGGAAGAGCTGCGGGATGTCCAGGATGTCCGGCTCGGCCAGGCCCAGCGAGCGCTTCAGGATGTCCCGGTTCCAGCTGATGCAGCTCTGGGGAGGGAGGGACAGCACAGGGACAGTGGGATGGGGACATGGAGGGACAAAAGGATGGAGAAATGGAGGGACAAAGTGGGGGAAAAGGGATGGAGGAACAAGGAGATGGAGAGTGGGATAGAGAGATGGAGGGACAAAGAGATGGACATTGGGATGGGGAGATGGAGGGACAAAGGGAGGGACAGAGGGATGGACGTGAGGATGGACAGGCGGCTGGAGAGATGGACAGAAGGGTGGGCAGAGAGGTGGATGGAGGGATGGATGATGGATGGATAGATGGATGGATGGATGGATGATGGATGGATGATGGATGATGGATGGATGGATGATGGATGGATGATGGATGGATGGATGGATGATGGATGGATGATGGATGGATGGATGGATGGATGGATGGATGATGGATGGATGATGGATGATGGATGGATGGATGATGGATGGATGATGGATGGATGGATGGATGATGGATGGATGGATGATGGATGGATGGATGATGGATGGATGGATGGATGGATGGATGGATGGATGGATGGATGATGGATGGATGGATGGATGGATGGATGGATGGATGGATGATGGATGGATGGATGGATGATGGATGATGGATGATGGATGATGGATGGATGGATGATGGATGGATGGATGGATGATGGATGATGGATGATGGATGATGGATGGATGGATGGATGATGGATGGATGGATGATGGATGGATGGATGATGGATGGATGGATGATGGATGATGGATGATGGATGGATGGATGGATGGATGGATGGATGATGGATGGATGATGGATGGATGGATGGATGGATGGATGATGGATGGATGGATGATGGATGATGGATGGATGATGGATGGATGGATGGATGGATGGATGGATGATGGATGGATGGATGGATGGATGATGGATGGATGGATGGATGATGGATGATGGATGGATGATGGATGGATGGATGGATGATGGATGGATGGATGGATGATGGATGGATGGATGGATGGATGGATGATGGATGATGGATGGATGGATGGATGATGGATGGATGGATGATGGATGATGGATGGATGATGGATGGATGGATGGATGGATGATGGATGGATGGATGGATGGATGATGGATGATGGATGATGGATGGATGGATGGATGGATGGATGATGGATGGATGGATGGATGATGGATGATGGATGGATGATGGATGGATGGATGGATGGATGGATGGATGGATGATGGATGGATGGATGGATGGATGGATGGATGATGGATGGATGGATGGATGGATGGATGGATGGATGATGGATGGATGGATGGATGGATGGATGGATGATGGATGGATGGATGGATGGATGGATGGATGATGGATGGATGGATGGATGGATGATGGATGGATGGATGATGGATGGATGATGGATGGATGGATGGATGATGGATGGATGATGGATGGATGGATGGATGGATGGATGGATGGATGGATGATGGATGGATGGATGGATGGATGGATGGATGATGGGTGGATCCATGGATGGATCCATGGATAGACAGAAGGTTGGACAGAGGGAGGAATGGATGAAGGAGGGACAGAGCAATGGGGAGATGGATGGACAGGAGGGTGGTGATGGAGGATGGGTGGAGGGATGGAGGAGAGGAAAGAGGGATGGGGGGACAAAAGGAGGGAGCGATGGGTCGGAGCCTCCTGCTCCCTGTCCTCACCTGGGCGTAGTCATTGAACTTGCGGAGCTCCTCGTTAGCCAGGATCTCATTTATGGTCGGCTTGGGCACCCTGTCCAGCCCTGCCGAGAGGGAGCCAGGCTGGAATTCTGCCCCAGCTCGGCTGGGATCAGACTCCAGCTCTGACCCCGGAGCTCCATCCCAACCCAGAAATCCAACCCCTGCAGCTTTTAATTAATTAATTTTCAGTTCTGCACCATTCTACCGCCACTTCCCAGCCGGCTTTCAGGGTCCATCCACCTCCCCCATCACATTTTGCGGGAAAACGGGGAAACCGACCCACGGAGCCCCGTCCTGCCCTACCCTGGAACATCGCGGCCTCGCCGAACCCCTCCTCCTGCTTCTCCTTCAGGAGCTGGTAGCAGGCGCTGGGGCTGGCCAGGAGCAGCCGGAATCCCTGCGGGGGACGAGGAGGAGGAGGTCAGGGAGGGCTCTGAGGGTCTCATCCCGCTTTTTCCCACTCCCGGGATCCGTTACCTTCCGGTCGGGCGCGGGGACGAAGCTCAGGAACTCGTCCACGTGCCCGACGCTGAGCCAGTCCGAGAAGAGCTCCACGGGCGCCTGCACCTTCTGGGCCACCAGGAAATCCCGCACGGCCTTGGCCATCCTGCGGCCGCCCACCCTGGGGGAGCGCCGGGGGTTGGGGGCCCGCTCGGAGCCCACCCCGCTCGGAGCCCACCCCAAACGGGGCCGGGAAATCCTTTTTTGGGGTTTTTCCTGCTCCCGGCTCACCTGGGGAAGCTGCTGCCGATCAGGATGCGCCCCAAGGGGTACTCCTTGCCCTGCACAGTCACGGGCGGGCTCACCTCCAAATTCCCGAAGGAATCCAGGCTGGAAGCGCCCTCTGCAGCCTGTCGGGCCACGTAGCCAAAATCAGGGCCCTGGGCGGGGAGAAAATGCTTTTAAAAATGCAGCTGTCGGCAGCGAGGCACTGCACCCCCAAATCCTCTGTGCTGGAGCTTCCCACGCCGAACATGCACGAAATAAAGGGATTTATCCCAGGTTTTAAGGGGATTTATCCCAGTTTTTCGGGGGATTTACCCCAGTTTTGAAAGGGATTTATCCCAGTTTTTTAAGGGATTTATCCCAGTTTTTAGGGGATTGCCAAGCTGGGCAAGGCAGGAGGAAGGGGTTGGATACCAGGATGCTCCTGACGGGAAAATCCTTCAGGCCACGGTCCCGGGGCGAGTCAAAGACCACGGGAAGTGTCTTGTGGGGGGCTTGGATGTAGCCGAACTCCACCTCATCCTGGAGGAGGGATGGAGAATTTTGGGACCCCCCCCAAAAGCGCTGCTGCGGCGAGGAGGGGCCGGGCGCGCCCTGCTCCCACCTGGATCCAGCGGTCCTGGCGGTTCTGCGGCGCCGGGCACACGGTCAGCGGGCACTGCGCCCGCTCGGCCAGCGCGCCCACGGCCGCCACAAACTCCTCGTTGCCATCCACGCTGGGGGCAAAACGGGAAAATCGGGATTTGGGAGTGGATCCGGCAGCGAGGAGGGTGGGAGCACCCAGCAGCACCCACCTGCAGACAAAGACTTCGAGCGGCGTCGCCGTGTTGGGCGTCATGATCCAGGGAGCCACGCGGAACACCACAGAGTCCGTGAAGATTGGAGACTCCAGGAGGCCCTGGGATGGTGGGGATGGAGTTTGGGATCTGTCCCCATTGTCCCACACCCCTGGGATGATAGGGATGGAGTCTGGGATCTGTCCCTGCTGTGCCAGCCCCCTCTGGGGGACAAAAATCGAGGGAAAAGTGGGAGAATGGGAGTTCTGGGCAGTGGTAGAAATGGAAAATTGAGGGGAAAGTGGGAAAATGGAGGTTCTGGGATGACAGGGATGGAGTTGTGGATCTGTCCCCACTGTCCCAGCCCACCCTGGAGAGAAAAAATGGAGGGAAAAGTGGGAAAATGGGGTTTCTGGGATGACAGGGATAGAGTCTGGGATCTGTCACCACTGTCCCAGCCCACCCTGGGAAAGCGAGGATGGAGTTTGGGATCTGTCCCCACTGTCCCACGCCCCCAGGATGTCAGGGATAGAGTTTGGGATCTGTCCCCACTGTCCCACGCCCCCAGGATGTCACAGATAGAGTTTGGGATCTGTCCCCGCTGTCCCAGCCCCCCCGGGATGTTGGGGATGGAGTTTGGGATCTGTCCCCGCTGTCCCACCCCCCGTGCCCCCCGGCCGGACCTTTTCGGGGCTCTCGAGCAGGGTGACGTGCAGGGACACGAGGCCGGAGAAGGCCACGTCGGGGAAGGCCAGGCCCTCCACGTAGAAGACGCTGTCGTGGTGCTGCCGGCTGGGCCGCACGGTGTAGGCCAGCTTGGAGCCCCCCAGGACGGGCTTGAACTTCTCCAGCTCCGCGCCGCCTGCGGGACACGGGCACCTCAAACCCAAACCCAGCCCCGTTCCCGCAGCGTTCCCCCTTTGTCCCTAAAGCCGCCCCAAACCCCGCGGGGACCAAACCCCGCCTGGATCGGCTCAACCCCGCCCGGGGCGCTGGAGAAGCAGCGCAAGGATTTGGGGTCGATCCCCGTGAGCCGGGGGTCCCAAATCCCCCCAGTCCCCCAAATTCCCCCAAATCCGGGCACTCACTGCCGCCGTAGAAAACCCTGATCTTGTCGGCGTCGCCGAAGTCCAGGTGCAGCAGCAGGCGGTGCCCGGCGAAGGTGGCGCGGGGGCCGCGCGCCCGCAGCACCAGCTGCGCCATGTCCTGCAGGTCTGGGGAACGGGCACGGCTCAGGGGAAACCCGGGAAAACTGCGGGAAAGGGGGGAACTGGGGGGAAAAGGGGAAAACCATGGAAAAGGGGAAAATTGGGGGAAAAGGGGGAAACCCAGGGAAAAGAGGGAAACACAGGGAAAATGGGAAACTGAGAGAAATTGGGGGGGAAAGCGAAACTGAGGGAAAAGGGGGAAACCAGGGAAAATGGGAAACTGAGGGAAAAGGGGGAAACTGAGAGAAATTGGGGGGAAAAGGGAAACTGAGGGAAAAGGGGGAAATTAGAAGGAAATGGGGAAAACTAAGGGAAAAGGGGGAAACCAGGGAAAAGTGGAAAATTGGGGGGAAAGGGGAAAGCTGAGGGAAAAGGGGAAAATTGGGGGGAAAGGGGGAAACTGAGGGAAAAGTGGAAAATTGGGGGGAAAGGGGGAAACTGAGGGAAAAGGAGAAAATTGGGGGAAAAGGGGAAAATTGGGGGAGAAGGGGAAAACTGAGAGAAAAGGGAAAAATTGAGGGAAAAGGGAGAAACTGAGGGGAAAGAGGAAAACTGAGGGAAAAGGGGGAAAACTCAGGGGAAAGGGGAAAACTGGGGGAAAAGGGGGAAAATGGGGGTTCTGGGCTGGGGTGGGAAGGGAAAACTGAGGGAGAAGTGGGAGAAAATTGAGGGGAAAGTGGGAAAATTGCAAGTTCTGGGCTGTGGAAGAATGAGAATGTTGAGGGGGAAATGGGAGAATTGAAGGAAGAGTGGGAGGACAGGGATTCTGGGCTGTGGTGGGAAGGGAAAACTCAGGGAAAAGTGGGAAAATTGCAGGTTCTGGGCTGTGGAAGGAAGGGGAAATTGAGGGAAAAGGGGGAAAATTGTGGGAAAAGTGGGAAAACAGGATTTCTGGGCTGTGGTAGGAAGGAAAATTTGAGGAGAAAGTGGGAAATTTGGGCTCTACGCTGTGGTAGGAATGGAAAATTCAGAGGAAAGTGGGGAAACTGAGGGAAAATGGAGGGAAAACTCAGGGGAAAATGGGAAATTGGGGGTTCTGGGCTGTGGAAGAAAGGGGAAATGGAGGGAAAAGTGGAAAAGGGAGGGAAAAGCGGGAGCCGGGGGCTCGGGGCTGTCGGGACCGTTGTAGGAGCGCACGGCGCTGTCCTCGTTGTCCAGGCCCTCGGCGTCGGGGTCGTCGCGGTCGCAGTTGACGAGCAGCACGGCCCCGTGGCCCTCGGGGCCCCACGTCCAGCTGGCCTGGGGCACAGAGCGGGCCGGGCTCAGCCGGGAATTCCCAATCCCATCGGGATCCGGGGCTCAGCCGGGAATTCCCAATCCCATTGGGATCCGGGGCTCAGCCGGGAATTCCCAATCCCATCGGGATCCGGGGCTTGTCCAAGAATTCCCAATCCCATCGGGATCTGGGACTCAGCCGGGAATTCCCAATCCCATCGGGATCTGGGACTCAGCCGGGAATTCCCAATCCCATCGGGATCCGGGACTCAGCCGGGAATTCCCAATCCCATCGGGATCCGGGGCTCAGCCGGGAATTCCCAATCCCATCGGGATCTGGGACTCAGCCGGGAATTCCCAATCCCATTGGGATCTGGGGCTCAGCCAGGAATTCCCAATCCCATCGGGATCCGGAGTTTATCCGGGAATTCCCAATCCCATCGGGATCTGGGACTCAGCCAGGAATTCCCAATCCCATTGGGATCTGGGACTCAGCCGGGAATTCCCAATCCCATTGGGATCCGGGGTTTATCTGGGAATTCCCAATCCCATTGGGATCTGGGACTCAGCCGGGAATTCCCAATCCCATTGGGATCCGGGGTTTATCTGGGAATTCCCAATCCTATTGGGATCTGGGACTCAGCCGGGAATTCCCAATCCCATTGGGATCTGGGACTCAGCTGGGAATTCCCAATCCCATCGGGATCTGGGGCTCAGCCGGGAATTCCCAATCCCATCGGGATCTGGGACTCAGCCGGGAATTCCCAATCCCATTGGGATCTGGGGCTCAGCCGGGAATTCCCAATCCCATCGGGATCCGGAGTTTATCCGGGAATTCCCAATCCCATTGGGATCTGGGACTCAGCTGGGAATTCCCAATCCCATTGGGATCTGGGGTTCAGCCAGGAATTCCCAATCCCATTGGGATCTGGGGTTCAGCCAGGAATTCCCAATCCCATTGGGATCTGGGGCTCAGCCGGGAATTCCCATTCCCATCGGGATCTGGGACTCAGCTGGGAATTCCCAATCCCATCGGGATCCGGGGCTCAGCCGGGAATTCCCAATCCCATTGGGGTCTGGAAGCTCATCCAGGAATCCCCAATCCCATCAGGGCCTGGGGGTCATCCAGGAATTCCCAATCCCGTGGCATTCCCGGCCCCTCTGGATACCTTGTCCAGCAGTGTCCGGCTCACGGCCCCGCTGCGGGTGACGTCAGCGTCCAGCGACACCTCTGTGGGACAGGGGTGAGATGGGAAAAGGGGAAATCCCGGGAATGGGGGTTGGGAATGGGGGTTTGGGAATTGGGGTTTGGGAATGGGGGTTGGGAATGGGGGTTTGGGAATGGGAGTTGGGAATGGGGGTTGGGAACGGGGGTTCAGGAATGGGGGTTCGGGAATGGGGGTTGGGAATGGGGGTTCAGGAATGGGGGTTCAGGAATGGGGGTTCGGGAATGGGGGTTGGGAATGGGGGTTCAGGAATGGGGGTTCAGGAATGGGGGTTCGGGAATGGGGGTGGGAACGGGAGTTCAGGAATGGGGGTTGGGAATGGGGGCTGGGAATGGGGGTTCAGGAATGGGGGTTGGGAATGGGGGTTGGGAATGGGGGCTGGGAATGGGGGTTCAGGAATGGGGTTTGGGAATGGGGGTTTGGGAATGGGGGTTGGGAATGGGGGTTCAGGAATGGGGGTTGGGAATGGGGGTTTGGGAATGGGGGCTGGGAATGGGGGTTGGGAATGGGGGTTCAGGAATGGGGGCTGGGAATGGGGGTTGGGAACGGGGGTTGGGAACGGTGGTTGGGAATGGGGGTTGGGAATGGGGTTCAGGAATGGGGGTTGGGAATGGGGGTTGGGAACGGGGGTTGGGAATGGGGGCTGGGAACGGGGGTTCAGGAATGGGGGTTCAGGAATGGGGGTTCAGGAATGGGGGTTGGGAATGGGGGCTGGGAATGGGGGTTCAGGGGGTTGGGGCCGTCCCCCCTTACCCACGCAGGTGAGGTAGAGCAGGGCCCGGCCCACGGGAACCCCGCCGGCCTCGCGGAAATAGGAGATCCGGACCTGCAACGAGAGCGGGGCTGGCACCGAGCCAGCCGGGCGGGATCCCGGGATCCGCTGGGAATCCCGGCACCCACCCCAGCACCCAGCGGGAATCCCGGGATCCATGGGGATCCCGACGACTGGGGATCCCTGCAGGAATCCCAGCAGGGGATCCCAACACCAAACAGGAATCCCAGGATCCGGTGGGAATCCTGAGATCCAGCAGGAATCATGGGATCCCCAGGACTCCCAACACCCCGTGAAAATCCCAGGACCCAGTAGGAATCCCGGCACCCATCCCAGCACCCAGTGAGGATCCAGTGGAATCCCAGGACCCAGAGGAGATCTCAACACCCAGAAGGAATCCCAGCACTCAGTGGGAATCCCAGGATCCAGCAGGAATCCCAACAGCCAGCAGGATCCCAGGATCCAGAGGGAATCCCAACACACAACAGGATCCCAGGATACAGCAAGAATCCCAACACCCAGCAGGATCCTGGGATCCAGAGGGAATCCCAACACCCAGCAGGATCCCGGGATACAGCAAGAATCCCAACACCCAACAGGAATCCTGGGATCCAGAGGGAATCCCAACACCCAACAGGATCCCAGCACCAGCAGGAATCCCAACACCCAGCAGGAATCCTGGGATCCAGAGGGAATCCCAACACCCAACAGGAATCCTGGGATCCAGAGGGAATCCCAACACCAAACAGGATCCCGGGATCCAGCAGGAATCCGGTCACCCATCCCGGCACCCCGTGGGATCCCGCGGGATCCATCGCGCACCTTCTCGTCGCCCACGTCCTTGCTGGGGCGGTCCATGGCCAGCAGCAGCTCAGGGCCGGGCGCCAGGGGCCAGCGACAGACGCTCGAGGGCAACTTCACGCTCTGGGCCTCGTGCAGCACCCAGAGCTTCACCCCCGGCGTGGCCTGGGCCTGGAAGGAGGCGGCGCCGCGCGGGGCCGAGCTGGAACAGGGAGCGGGGTCAGGCAACGGGAATTCTGCCAGCATTCCCGGAAAACGCCACCTCAGCAAGGGCTGGGATGTGGAATTGGGGTAAAACCTTCAACAGGGAACAAAGCCTGGGGTTTGGAATATCAATGAGTTGTGGAAAATTCAGGTATTCCTGGGAAATTTAACTATTCCCGGAAAATTCAAATATCCCCAGAAAATTCAAATATTCCTGGAAAATGCAACCCCAGCAAGGGCTGGGATGTGGAATTGGGGTAAAACCTTCAAAAGGGAACAAATCCTGGGGTTTGGAATATCAATGAGTTGTGGAAAATTCAGGTATTCCTGGGAAATTTAAATATTCCCGGAAAATTCAAATATTCCCAGAAAATTCAAATATTCCTGGAAAATGCAACCCCAGCAAGGGCTGGGATGTGGAATTGGGGTAAAACCTTCAAAAGGGAACAAATCCTGGGGTTTGGAATATCAACGAGTTGTGGAGAATTCAGATATTCCCGGAAAATTCAAAACATTTCCGGAAAATTCAGATATTCCTGGAAAATGTGATTTCAGCAAGGGCTGGGATGTGGAATTGGGGTAAAACCTTCAAAAGGGAGCAAAGCCTGGAGTTTGGAATATCAACAAGTCGTGGAAAATTCAAATATTCCCAGAAAATGCGGCCTCAGTAAGAGCCGGGATGTGAATTTGGGTAAAACCTTCAATGGGAACAAATCCTGGGTTTTGGAATATCAACAAGTCATGGAAAATTCAAATATTCCTGGGAAATGTGATTTCAACAAGGGTTGAGATATGAAATTGGGATAAATCCTTCAATGGGAAAAAAATCCTGCCATTTAGAATGACAGCAGTGGTGCAAAATGCAGCAAATCCTGGGAAATGCAGCTGCAAGAAATCCTGAAATATTCAGTTGCAGGAGATCCTGCAATATGGAACAAATCCTGAAACTCGGAATATCAACAAATCCTAAAAATTGCAAATAATACTGGAAAATGCAAAGGCAACGAGTGCTGAGATGTGAAACTCTGACAAATCCTTCAATGTGGAACAAACCCTGAAATGTGGAATTGTGAGAAGTCCTGGAAAATGGAAATAATCCTGGAAAATGCAACTGCAGCAAGTCCTGCAAGATGAAATTGGGCTTAACCTGTCAGTATGCAACAAATCCTGCAGTTTAGAATTGCAGGAAGTCCTGGGAAATGGAAATAATCCTGGAAAATTCAACTGCAGCAAGCCCTGAGATACGAAATTGTTATAAAATCTTTAATATGAAGAAACCCTGAAATGCAGAATAGCAAGGGGTCCTGAAAAACTGAATTAATCCTAAAAAATGCAGCTGCAGCAAGTGCTGCAAGACGAAATGGGGAATAAATCCTTCAGAGAGGAACAAATCCCGCAGCAAGTCCTGCAACTTGGGATTGCATCGATTCCCTGGAGGTGCAGCAAATCCTGCAACCTGGGAATTGCATTGATTCCCGGGATAGGCAGAAATCCTGCAGCCTGGAATTGCATTGATTCCCGGGATAGGCACAAATCCTGCAGCCTGGAATTGCATTGATTCCCGGGATAGGCAGAAATCCTGCAGCCTGGAATTGCATTGATTCCCGGGATAGGCACAAATCCTGCAGCCTGGAATTGCATTGATTCCCGGGATAGGCACAAATCCTGCAGCCTGGAATTGCATTGATTCCCGGGATAGGCACAAATCCTGCAGCCTGGAATTGCATTGATTCCCGGGATAGGCAGAAATCCTGCAGCCTGGAATTGCATTGATTCCCGGGATAGGCACAAATCCTGCAGCCTGGAATTGCATCGATTGCGGGAGAGGCACAAATCCCCCAAACGTGCGGGCAGCCGCTCCTGGAAGAGGCAATTCCCACAAATCCCCCAAGGCGATTAAAGCAAATCCCGCCCGAGGCTGCGAGCCCGGGGCAAGGCGGCGGCGCCAACCCCGCGGCAGGAATCCTTCCAAAAACCCCAAATCCGCGGATATTCGGGGTGCAAAGCGCGCCCCGTCCCGCCACGGGAAACGGGAATAAACGGGGATAAATCCCACAAAAAGAACCGCGGTCATCGCTCCGAAACGCCCCAAATCCTGGGATAGAACCCGCGAACCTCCCGAGGGCAGCGGGGACGGGCCCCGGCCGCGGTGCGATGGATGCCGGCGCTGCCCGGGAGGGGTTTGGGCACGGATCTCCCCAAAATCGGCATTTCCGAGCGCTGCGGGGCAGGCCGGAGCTCGTCCCGCCCCGCCCCCGCTCGGGAGGGCACGGGCGATGGGCCCGGAGCGGATCCGAGCCCGGGAGAAGGGAAGGCGGCTCCGTGCCCGGGGAACGGGGGAATCCCAGCCCGGGGCAGCGGAGGGGACGGCGATGAACCCGGGGGCAGCGGGGGCAAAACCCCGGAGCTGCTGCGGAGCGAGATCCGGGAGCCGGGCCGGGGGCTCGCTCTCCGCCGGCCCCCGAAAGTGGGAAACATTCCTGGTTTCATCCCGCAGGGATGTGGGGCGGAGCGCTGAAACCCCAAAAATGCCCTGTGGCACCCCAAACCCGGCAAAATCCCGCTGAGAGTGTTGCGGTCCCGCTGCTGTGGAGATGTTCGGAGTGTCCGTGAGGGACAGCGGGATGGACAGAGGGATGGACAGAGGGATGGACAGAGAGATGGACAGAGAGAGGGACAGAGAGATGGACACAAGGATAGACAGAGAGATGGACAGAGAGATGGACAGAGAGATGGACAGAGGGATGGACACTAGGATGGACAGTGGGATGGACAGTGGGGTGGACACCAGGGATGGACAGAGGGATGGACAGCAGGATGGAAAGAGAGATGGACAGCAAGATGGACAGTGGGGATGGACAGAAGGTTGGACTATGGGGATGGACAGAAGGATGGACAGTGGGGATGGACAGCGGGATGGACAGTGGGGAGGGACAGAGGGGATGGACAGCGGGATGGACAGTGGGGATGGACACTGGGTCGGGCACCGGGAATCCCACCCCTCCCCCTTCCCGGGACAGCATCCCCTGGGAAAAGCCCCCGGAGCAGCAGCATCGCCCCCGCCCCACCGCGCGCTATTTTGGGGCTGTGGTTAATGGGATCAAGAGGAAAAGCGGATTGGTGCCCCGCGCTCACCCGCACACGTCCAGGGCCAGCTCGGTGCCCAGCACGCACACGGTGCTGCCGGGGCGCTGCGTGGACAGCTGGACACGGCGCTGCTGCGCCATCGCGGCCGCCCCGGGCACCCTCGGGTGCCGCGCCCGGCGGCCGCGGGGGATTTATAAAGCCGGGCTGCTGGGAGGGGATCAGCCAAAGCCCGGCCTAATCCCACCTCCGGGCTGGGTGTGCGGGCTGGGCGGTCGGAGCGGCCCGGGACGCCCACGGGATGTTCGGGGCTCCGGGGGGGTCCGGGCTCCGGTCAGCGCGGAGGGACGCGGGGGGAGCGGTCACCGTCCGGCCCACGCCGTGGAACATTCACCGCGACACCCGAGCCGCGCTGGGCCCGCGCCAGCGCCGGGCCCGGCCGGGTTTGATTTCTCCTTCTGTGAAAGGTTTCATTTGTTCGGCCGGGACAATGCGCTGGAATTCTTCCTCCGGGGAGGGCCGGCGGTGCGGGGAGGGCTCCGCGGGCGCTGCCGGGGGCTGTCACCTGCGCTGGGGACAGCGGACCCCCGGGGGCTTTAATCGCCTTTGTTTTAATTAAACCCTGGGCTGCGCGTGGGAGCGGAGAGCCCTTTGTCCCTGCAGCTGTTCCCAAACCCCGTCCCCGCGGGGTCACGCGCGGCACGGATTTAATGTCGCTCCTCGGGGCCCGGGAATATCAGCAGGGACCCAGCCCCGGGGAACGGGGTTGGGAAATGGGGTTAGAAAGCCGCTTTTGGGGCAAAAAGAGGGCGGGGGAGTGGGATGTGTGGGAGCATCCCCCCCGCCGGTTCTCCAGCGCCGCAGGAGTTCGAGCCGCAGGTGCAGCTGCACCTCAGAAACGCTGCCGGGAAAGCAAATTGCCCAAAATGAGCGTGTCCGGCCCCAGAACAGCAGTGGGGCTGCGCAGGGCCGGGCCGTGCCCGGGGCACGGGGCGGGTTTCGGTTCCCGGGGCGGTGCCAGGCGGGTGCCAGGCGGGCACGGGGAAGTGTCTCGCTCCGGTGGAGGCGAAGAGCAGAGGGAGGTGGAAATTCCCTCCTGGGGAATGCGTGAAAAGGTCCCGAGGAGGGCAGGAGGGGCCTCCTGCAGCCTCAGAAGCAGGTTCCCCAGCAGGAAGCGATTTTTTTTTTGCCGAAACAGGAAATTTTGGGGGTGTCACCAGCTGCAAAGCCGCGGGTGGGGACTCCGTGACCCCGCGGCCGTGGGATGGGCCCGCACCCCCCCAGAGCAGCCTCCCCACCCGCGCTGACTCCACCAGCCCCAAACCAAACCCCCGTGCCCAAAACCAGGCTCCAAACGACATCTTCACGCCGGGAGCAGAGGAAGGGAGGACGAGGGACAGGGAAGCGCTGCCCCCTCAGTGTCCGTGAAGCTTTATTGGCCAAACCCGTGCTTCCGGTGCTTTTCCAGCACAGGAAATGCACCTTCCCCTGGGCTGCAGGAAATGCACCTTCCCCTGGCTGCAGGAAATGCACCTTCCCCTGGCTGCAGGAAATGCACCTTCCCCTGGGCTGCAGGAAATGCACCTTCCCCTGGCTGCAGGAAATGCACCTTCCCCTGCAGGACCCGGCCCGGGGGGGGTCAGGGCACCGCGTGCCACCACTTGAAGGCCAAGGGCTTGCGGCGCACGTTGGTGCCGCAGTGGACATCCCCTGAGAGGACGTGGTAGGAGAAGAAGTCGTCGATGAAGGTGCAGGAGAGGCCCAGCGGCTCCAGCAGCTCCCGCACGCGCTGCTCCAGGCAGCAGCGCCCGCCCACCACGGGCCCGAAGGGCTTGGGGATGCCCAGGTGCCGGCCCAGCACCAGCATGTTCACCTGGAGCAGAGCGGGGAGTCCAGCAGGGATCGATCCCGGGGGAAGCGGGGATCGGGGCAGGGTTTGCGGGGTCGGGGTCTCACCATGTCCGGGAACAGCGCGTCGGCGCGGGAGTTGGTCAGGATGAAGAGCTGCGGGATGTCCACGATGTCCTGCTCGCTCAGCCCCAGCTCCTGCTTCAGCAGGTCGCGGTTCCAGTCGATGCAGCGCTGCAGGAAGGACCCAGAACTGCCATCCTGGCCCTCCACATCCCATCCACGGGCCCCGCTGGATCCCATCCCTGTGCACAACCTCCCATCCCATCCCCATCCCCATCCCAAATTCCCACCCCATCGCTGCGGACATCTCCCACCCCACCCCATCCTCTCTCCCTTCAGCTGCCCCCTCTGTGCCCTTTGGGGTATCTCCCTCTCCTCGCCCCCTCCGGCCATTCCCCAGGACCCCAGATCCCCTCGCTGCACCCCGGAACCGCCCGGAATGAGGAGGGGGAGCCCCCGGGTCCCACCTGCACGTGGCGGTTGTCGCTGCGCAGGGACTCGTCCGCCAGGATCTCGTCGATGCTCTTCTTCTCAGTGCCCTTCAGCCCTGGGGTGTGCGAGCGGTGAGGGACAGCGGGGGGGACAGAGGGGTGGACACTGGGATGGACAGAGGGGTGGACAGCAGGGTGGACAGTGGGATGGACAGAGGGATGGACAGAGGGATGGACAGAGGGATGGACAGAGGGATGGACAGCAGGGTGGACACTGGGATGGACAGAGGGATGGACAGTGGGATGGACACTGGGATGGACACTGGGATGGACAGTGGGAGGGGACAGTGGGATGGACACTGGGAATGCCCTTCCCTAGGGATGTCCTCAGCCAGCCCTCACCGATGAACTGCGTGGCCTCCCCGTGGCCCTGCTGCTGCTTCTCCTTGAAGAGTTTGTAGCAGGCGTTGGGACTGGCCAGGAGCAGCCGGAATCCCTGCGGGACAGAGACCGGGGGTCACCCCTGGTGTGGGGGCATAAAACACCCCAGAGTCCAGCTGGGAGGCACCATGGCCATCCCAAACCCAGCCCCGGGACATGGGATGCCCATGGAGATCCCAAAACCATCCCCGGGCCATGAGATGCCCACACCAATCCCAAAACCATCCCCAGGCCATGGGATGCCAACAGAGATCCCGAATCCATCCCCGGGCCATGGGATGCCAACACCAATCCCAAATCCATCCCCAGGTCATGGGATGCCAACACCAACCCCCAAATCCATCCCCCTGGGCCGCCCCAAAGGGGCTGCATCCCCCAGAGCCCCCGGAAGGACAGACAGCTGGCAAAGGGGATTCTTGGGGCGCTGCGAAGAGCCCTGGGCAGGCTCCAGAGCCGGCACCTTCCTGTCCAGGGCAGGGACGAAGGTGAGGAACTCGTCCACGTGGCCCACGCTGAGCCACTCCGAGTAGACCTCGAGCGGCGCCTGCACCGTCTGCGCGAACAGGAAATCCCGCACGGCCCTGCACATCCTGCGGCCGGCCGCCCTGCGGGACACGCACGGGTGGGCACCGCTCCCCAAAACCCCCACCCCAAAAACCGCTCCCCAAAACCACCTCCCCAAAAACCACTCCCTGCCCCAAAACCCGCTCCCCAAAACCCCCTCCCCAAAATCCCTCCCCGATCATCACCACAAGGCTCATTTTTATCCTGCTTTTCAGGGAAAATGGCCCAAGCTACATTATAGACAACCATGTCTTTAAATACATGTAATAATATAAATTATAGATTGTTCTACTTTAATATAGATTTATCTGTCTAATGGCCCTATTATGTATCATTATATCTGTTATATGTTAATATATCCCTGTGTTATATATAAAGTGTGTTAATATCTACACGTTATTTGAATATATATTGCTAAATCCCTATATGATATAAATATAGCAATATAAATATATATTGCCAGATCCCTAGCTTATATAAATCTCTATTACTAGATCCCTAATATTACATAAATATATTGAGGTAACTCCCTGTATTTTAGATAAATACATCAATATATCCCTATATTATATATAAAGTGTGTTAATATACACGTTATATAAATATATATTGCTAAATCCCTATATTATATAAATATATATTGCTAAATCCCTATATTGTATAAATATATATTGCTAAATTCCTATATTATATAAATATATATTACAAAACCCGCTCCCTGCCCCAAAACCCCCTCCCCAAAATCCCTCCCCGATCATCACCACAAGGCTCATTTTTATCCTGCTTTTCAGGGAAAATGGCCCAAGCTACATTAAAGACAACCACGTCTTTAAATATATGTAATACTACAAATTATAGATTGTTCTACTTTAATATAGATTTATCTGTCTAATGGCCCTATTATGTATCATTATATCTGTTATATGTTAATATATCCCTGTGTTATATCTAAAGTATGTTAATATCTACACATTATTTGAATATATATTGCTAAATCCCTATATGATATAAATATAGCAATATAAATATATATTGCCAGATCCCTAGCTTATATAAATATATATTACTAAATCCCTAGCTTATATAAATATATATTATCAGATCCCTATTATTACATAAATATATCAGTGTATTTCCCTGTATTTTAGGTAATTACATCAATATATCCCTATATTAGATATAGTGTTAATATATACATGTTATATAAATATATACTGCTAAATCCCTATATTATATAAATATATCAATAGAAATATATACTACTATATATTATATATAGTATATATATAATAAATATTTTATAAATTATATATATTATATTATATGTATTATATGCATATTATATAATTATGTATTGCATGTAATATATATAATATGCATTATATATTAATACATTCTATATATTAACATATATAGTAATATTACTTATCTCCCTGTATTTTGGATAAATACATCAATATATCCCTATATTATATATAGTGTCTATACATACATGTTGTATATACTGCTAAATCCCTATATTATATAAATATATATTACAAAATCCCTATCTCATATAAATCTATATTATTAGATCCCTAATATTGCATAAATGTATCAGCGTGTGTCCCTGTATTTTGGATAAATACATGGCTATATCCCCACACTTTCCATAAACACATCTGCCATCCATAGGGATGGGATCATTCCGTGCCTGGCTCCGCTCAGGCACCTCTGGGTTGAGTTTTTCCCACCCCTGCCATTCCCAAATCCCGCCTCGCTTCGGTGTGAGGCCAAGTTTTCTTAGACAGAGCGGGCTGGGAAGAGGTTAATTAAATTCCTGGTAATGAGGGACAATTCGGGCCGCAGTGGGGCTGGGAGAATCCCATTTCCCTGCCTCTGGAGCGTCCCGTGGGTTTTTTGGGATCGGAGCAGGCGGGATCGGGCGCGGGTGTTGTTTTTCCCGGAAAATGCCCTCCTTTGTGGAGGCTTGGCAGGAGCTTTGCTCGCGGGGCTGCCAAGCACCGCCTGCCCCGGGCACAGCAACCCCGGCTGGTCGGGATTTCACCCTTTCCTGGGCTCCCCGCTCCTCTCCCACAGAACAAACCCCGGCCCGGTCCGCGGGACTGGGGCAAAAGGGGTGAAAACGGGAGAAAACGGGAAAAAACGGGAAAAGGGGAAAAGGGAAAACAGGAAAATGGGAAAAAGGGAAAATGGGGAAAATGGGAAAATAGGAAAAAATGGGGAAAAGGGGAAAAAGGGAAAAGGGGAAAAATGGGAAAACATGAAAATGGGAAAACAGGAAAATGGGAAAAAGGGAAAAGGGGAAAAATGGGAAAATGGGAAAAAGGGAAAAAGGGAAAAGGGGGAAATGGGAAAAGGGGGAAAAGGGGGAAAAGGGAAAACGGGAAAATGGGGAAAAGGGAAAATGGGAAAATAGGAAAAAATGGGGAAAATGGGAAAAAGGGAAAAGGGGAAAAATGGGAAAACAGGCAAATGGGAAAAAGGGAAAATGGGAAAAAGGGAAAATGGGAAAAAGGGAAAAAATGGGAAAAGGGGGAAATGGGAAAAGGGGGAAAAGGGAAAACGGGAAAATGGGAAAAAGGGAAAATGGGAAAAATGGGGAAAATGGGAAAAATGGGAAAAATGGGGAAAATGGGAAAATGGGAAAATGGAAAACAGGAAAATGGGAAAAGGGGAAAGGGGAAAATGGGAAAACAGTGGCCAGCTTTTGTGAGGGTCGGAGGAGCAGCTGAGGAGTTTGCCTGTAAAATCTGGGATTTGATGGGGATCAGGCCCGGGTTTTTTCTCTGAGAGGTTCCCGAGGGCGGGTTTTGGGATCTCCCGAGGGCGGGTTTTGGGATCTCCCGAGGAGGGGATGCTTACCAGGGCAGGGGGCTGCCGATGAGGATCCGCCCCAGCGGGTACTCCTTGCCCCGCACCGTCACCGGCGGGCTCACGTCCAGGTTCCCGAAGGAATCCAGGCTGGTCACGCTCTTCCCGGGGGGCTCCCGGGTCACGTAGCCAAAATCCGGGCCCTGGGAAAGAAGGAAGAGGTGCCAAGGACCTCCCGTGAGGGGATTTTGGGGAGAAAAAGGGGGATTTCAATGCAAGGACACACCAGGATCTTCTTAAAAGCGAAATCCTTCAGGCCTCTGTTCCTGGGAGAGTCGAAGACCACGGGGAAGGTTTTGTGTGGAGCTTCCACGTAGCCAAACTCCAGCTCATCCTGTGGGAAGGAGACAAGGAGGGGGAGGAGGAGGAGGAGGAGGAGGAGGAGGAGGAGGAAGGCTCTGAGGAGTGATAGGAATCTCCACCAGGGATGTGGAGAGGGTGGGGCAGGAAATGGGGCGAGCCTGGCAAAGCCCAGCCTAAACCATTGGGGAGGCTCCTGCTCGGCCCTCCCGGGGTGACACCACAGCCACGGGGTCCCCCTGGGGTCCCCCTGGCAGCGGGACCCTCCTGCACAGCCCCACGGGGCCCCCTTTCAATGGGGTCCCCTCGTGCAATGAGGTCACTCTCGAGGTGTCCCTTGGGTCCCCTCTTCCAAAGCACCACGGGGACCCTTCTGCAAAAGGGGACCCCTCGCAGTGTCCCACAGGGTCCCTTTTGCAGCAGGGACCCCTTGTAATGTCCCACGGGGTCCTTCTTGCAATGGGGTCCCCTTTGCAATGTCCCATGGGGTCCTTCTTGCAACGGGGTCACCTTCGAAAGCCCCACGGGGTCCCTTTTGCAATGGGGTCCCTCCTGCAGCGTCCCATGGGGTCCCTTTTGCAATGTCCCTCACTGGGATCCCCCTGCAGTGGGGCCCCTCTGGCACAGCCCCACGGGGTCCATGACCCGGTGCCCCTCTGTGTCCCTGGTGCCAGGCCATTGTCCCCATCCGTGCCACCCTGGCAGCGTTCCCTGTGCCTCAGTGCCCGCTCCCATGCCTGTCCCCTGGCTGTCCCGTGCCGGGGGTCCGGGCGGGGCCGGGCGGGCTGACCTGGATCCAGCGGTCGCTGCGCGTGTCCTGCTCCGCGCACACGGTCAGTTTGCAGTTGGCTTTCCGCAGCAGCGCCCGCAGCCCCTCCAGGAAGGCCTCGTTGGAATCCGAGCCCTGCTTGATGCTGGGGGGACAGCGGGGAACTGGGGCTGCGAGGGGGATCGGGGGGAGCCCCCAAAACCCCGACCCTGCAGCTCGCACCTCATTCCTGAACACCCTGAGCAACATTCCTGTGTGGGATTGGAGCTGGAGAGGGAGCTCCAGCCTTTGTGGGATTGGAGCTGGAGAGGGAGCTCCAGCCTTTGTGGGATTGGAGCTGGAGAGAGAGCTCCAGCCTTTGTGGGATTGGAGCTGGAGAGGGAGCTCCAGCCTTTGTGGGATTGGAGCTGGAGAGGGAGCTCCAGCCTTTGTGGGATTGGAGCTGGAGAGGGAGCTCCAGCATTTCTCCTTGGGATTTAACTGCCCTGGGCAGCATTCCCGTATGGAATTGGAGCTGGAGAAGGTCTTCCAGCATTTCTCCTTGGGATTTAAATGCCCCGGGCAACATTCCTGCATGGGAATGGACCTGGAGAGGGAACTCCAGCCATTCTCCTTGAGATGGAAATGACTCCCACAGCAACAGCTTCCCAAACATTCCCAGGCGGGACTGCCTAAGACTGGCTCACGTAGGGCCCCACACAGCCAGGAAGGGTCGGGAACTCCTCCCTGGAGAGTGCCCCAGGGCAGGGGACACCCCTGTGCCACGGTGGGGACACCCCTCCTACCTGCAGACAAACACCTCCAGGGGCTGCTGGGTGTTGGGCGTCATGATCCAGGGCGCCACGCGGAACACCACGGTGTCCGTGAAGATTGGCGTGCCCGGCGAGTCCTGGCGGAGCCAAAATGGAGTTTGGGACCTCCACCATGGGGGGTTTGTCAGGGGAGGGGTGGGGCCGACCCCCCTGTACCTTATGGGGCACCTCCAGCAGGCTGGCGCTGAAGGACACGAGGCCGGAGAAGCCCCTGTCGGGGAACGCCAGCCCCTCCACGTAGAAGGTGCTGTCCCCGTGGCCAGCGTGGTCCAGCACGTAGGAGAGCTTGTCTGGGCCCAGCACGGGCTTGTAGAGCGGGTGGCCATCACCACCTGGAGAACCCCAGATCCCCACCCCAAACTCAGCAGCCTGGAGAACCCTGGACTCCCACCTCAAACTCAGCAGCCTGGAGAACCCACCCTGAGTTCAGCAGCCACCAAGTTCATTCCCACCCCGAGTTTAGCAGCCTGGAGACCCCCAGATCCCCACCCCAAACCCAGCAGCCTGGAGACCCCCAGATCCCCACCCCAAACCCAGCAGCCTGGAGACCCCCAGATTCCCACAGCCTGCCCACAGGGGGACACGCCAGCAGCAGGAGGAGGAGGTGGCTGGTGCCCAAGGGTGGCAGAGGAGCCTCCTCCTCCTCCTCCTTCCTGGGGAACGTGCTTGATCTTCCCGGGACAAAGAGGGCTCCGTCCCCTCGGGTCCAGCCCTTTCAAGGTGTGTGGCTCTGGCTGAGGATCTAATGACACCCTTGGCTCCCCGGACCTGATTTTCGGCGCGGAGCTGCCGGGGATCCAACTGTTCAAAGGCAAAGGGCGCTGCCCAACGGGATGGGCTGCTTGGCTGCTTGGCTCCCTGCCCGAGCCAAAACAGCGCTGGGAGCCACGTGGGGATTCCCGTGCCATGGGAATGTCAAAATCCCAGCCCTCATTGGGAAAAGCCTCTTTGGATCCTTGTTTTTTCCCATATAGCCCCACCCTGTGCAACCACAGCAGAAGAGCTTTGGAGGTAAAAGGGAGATTACAGCAAATGGGGCACCCCAATGAACTAAACCTGTGGGGCTGGCTCGCCCTGGGGTCAGGTGTTGGGGTAGGGGTGCTGGGGGCAGGGGAAGGCAGAGGTACTCACGGACGGCGTGGAACACCCGCACTTTGTCCGCGTCGCTCTCGGGGACGTGCAGCACCACCGGGTACTCGGCGAAGACGGCGCTGGGGCCCTGGGTCCGCAGCAGCATCACCGACATGTCCTGGAGGTCTGGGGGACACGGGGGACATGGAGGGAGGGCATGGCAGTGGGGAAGCCCCCAGGGAGCCCCTCGGGGTCGCAGCCCACCTGCCAGGGTCCGTATGTCCGCCTGGCCGCTGTCCGTGCCCCCCGTGCCGGGGCTGTCCCGGTCACAGTTGACCAACAGCACGGCCCCTTGTCCGTCCGGGCCCCACGTCCACTTGGCCTGGAGGAGAAGCACCGAGAGGAGACAGGAGCAGGAATTCCCCCCTCCTGGGCCGAGGAAAGCCCCGCGCTCGGAGGAGAACCCGACCACGCCACGAGGAGACACCAGCGCCGCTCCAAACCGCCCCATCCCAGCGGCAGCTCCAGCAGGGCCTGCACGGACTGCTCCGAGATTTTATCTCCCAGCCAGGCTGGAAGTGCCTCCAGCCTCACCTGGACACGGCTGCAGCGCCTCTGGAAGCTCAGCCCATCTTGATACCAATTTGCGCCGCCGATCAGGCTGAGGTTAATTAGCCGGGCTGGGCTGCGGTTAATTAGCCTGGCTTAAGGGCCAGGGCACAGGCAGATGTGTGGCCAAAGGGGGAAACCTCCTGCTCAACTCATACAGTGGCACCTTTAGGGCCCAAAAAGGAAAAGAAAAAGAGAAAGAAGATGGAAGAGAAAGGGAGGAAAAGGGAAGAAAAAGGGAAGAAAAAGGGAAGAAAAAGCTGATAGTTTTCTCCTACAAGATCCTCAGGACCAGGCTGGAGCCGCAGGAGGTTTGGCGTGGAATAGGAAAATAAATCCTTTTCCTGCTCAATTAGTAGGCTGAGGATCTGCCGGGCTGTTTGCCCTCATGCAGACACCACCCAGGTCCCTGTCCCTCCTGGAGATTTTCCAGGAAGAGGCCAGTGATGGATCCGCCCTCCCATGACGATCTCCTCACCTTGTCCTTGCCCTTGCTCTTCACTCGGCCGCTCCGGCTCCAGTCCACGTCCAGGGACACCTCTGGAACAGCAAGAGGGAAGGAAGCCAGGCAGGGGATGAGCTCTCAGGGCCATTTTGGACTCCTCCTTGGCACCCCACACCAACCCAACCTCACCCCCCCAAAGCTGCTCTAGACCCAACAATTCCAACAAAGCAGGAGAAGAAAACCCAACCCAACGGCTTTGCCATGACTTCCCCTCTTTGATCTCCAGCTGTCTCCTCTCATTCTGGTTTCCCCCAGCAGGGACATCCCCACTTCATGGTAGATTTTACATTTTCATAGCATTTTTCTCATGGCAGATTTTGTTTTCATGCCATTTTTTATCTTTTCATGGCAGATTTTATGTTTTCTTGGCAGATTTTATGTGGCATTTTTTATGTTTTCACCCATTTCCTACTGGCTGTCCTGTTCTCCACTAAGCCAAAACACAGTGGAGGCACAAAAATATGTTTTCACTGTGGTTGAGCAAACACCCAAATAATTTCTAGGAAATCTGGACTTCTCCTCACAGAGCTCTTCTTGCCCCAGATTTCTGCCTCTGCTGCAGAGATTTATTGGTGACCTCATCCATACCCCACCTCAGTCCTAACCCAAAACCTCCTCCAGATGGGACACACAAGGTGTGGAAAACACAGGGACTGAAGCAGAGATTGCTCTCCTTGGGGCAGAGAGGACAACGTGGAAAAGCCGGGAGGGAAACTCGAAATCCAACCAAGACAAGAAACATTTAGAAGGCAAAATCCCTGTGGCCAGTGGTGGCCCCAGTTGGCTCCAGCAAGGCCCAACGGCCATGGGACACGGGAAACCTTCAGCCTCTCCAGGGGCAATTTTGGGAGGCGTAGGCACGACTTGAGGACACAAGTCAGACTGTCATGTGAATGCTTCAGAAAATCCCAAATTTAGGGTAATTAATCCATCCAAGTGGAGACTTCTGCACCCAGACTGGTTGTCTAGACTCCCTTTGTAGTCAGCAGGGGAGAGCAGGCATTTGGAGGGAATGATTCACCTCACCCTAAACTCCTGAAATAGGTCAGGCACTGCTTCGGTGCCGATCCCTCTCCCCTCGCTGCCGCGGAGGAGGCGCCGGCCGGAGCCGGGTGAGGAGATCTCCCGTGGATCCTCTTTTCCCGAGGAATCACCTTGGCAGGCACAGGAGGATGCTCCTGGGTGGGGACACGGCCCGGCCTCCATCTCTCCCACACCATATAAGGCAGTGTTTAATTAATCATGGTTTAATTATTTCCCTCTTGCTCATCAGCATCAGTGAACACCCAAACCTTTATTGCCAGTGGCCCCCAAGGAATTCTGGCCTCGTGGACCCAGCCAGATCCCAAGAGACCAGGAATTCCCGGAGTCTTTGTGGGCACCTACCGACACAGGTGAGGTACAGCCAGGCCACCGCCAGCTCGCGGCCCTCGCGGTCGTAGTAGGAGATCTTCACCTGCAGAGACATCCCCACACCGTGACCCACACCCTGACCCACATCCCACCGGGCTGGTGGGATCTCCATCCCCACACCCTGACCCACACCCCACCTGGCTGGGGGGATCTCCATCCCCACACCCTGACCCACACCCCACCGGGCTGGTGGGATCTCCATCCCCACACCCTGACCCACACCCCACCGGGCTGGTGGGATCTCCATCCCCACACTGTGACCCACATCCCACCGGGCTGGTGGGATCTCCATCCCCACACTGTGACCCACATCCCACCGGGCTGGTGGGATCTCCATCCCCACACTGTGACCCACACCCCACCAGGTTGCAGGTTCTCCATCCCCACACTGTGACCCACACCCCACCAGGTTGCAGGTTCTCCATCCCCACACTGTGACCCACACCCCACCAGGTTGCAGGTTCTCCATCCCCACACTGTGACCCACACCCCACCAGGTTGCAGGTTCTCCATCCCCACACTGTGACCCCGCCGGGCTGGTGGGATCTCTGCCCTCCCAGGATCGTGTGATGAGCTGGGAAGGGCCCCACAAGGATCCCCAACCCAACCCCTGCCTGCCCACCCAGATGGGCCCCACAAGGTCCATCCCAGCCTTTCTCTATTAATCCCGGTTCGTTGGAACACTCTGTGTCAGCTTCAGCCAAAATTGGGCATGGAAAAAGCCAAACTTGGGGTATTTTTTGCTGCCTGGCACCGACTTTTGCAACTGCTGCGATGTCGTCGTTAAGGCACCAAGTGGGACCTTCTCCTTCTGGGTTTCATTTCTTGTCAGTGCCAATTACCCAACTCTGCTGGAGCTTTTCCATGAAAAACCACCCTGGTGTCAGCATTACTCACAAATCCTCGAGTTTTCCTAGGAAATTTCACTTATTTCCACCAGTTTGGGCACAGGAACAGCGCCTGACCTGGTTGTCATCGACGGTCCTGCTGGTGACGTCGATGGTCACCACCACCTCGATGTCGGGATCCAGGGGCCACCGGGAGTCCAGGGTGGGCCTTGTGGCGGGGCTGTGGATCATGTGCACCGTCACCGCCGGTGTGGCGTGCACGTCAAAGGACGCCGCACCTTTGGGGATGGACCTGGAACGGAGCAACCTTGGGTCAGAGACCACGGGAGCCAAATCCCCAAACCTGGAATTAAACCCAGCCGTGACTGGGCGGGAGGGGCCCCGAGACCATCCCTGGGTGATGAAATGTCCCTGGAGTTCCACATGTGGGACCTCTGTGGCAGCATTGGGCAAGCCCAGCTCCCGCTGCAGCTCCGGCACGTCCGGCCGTGGTTTATCCCTCTGCAGCCACGAGAAATTCCCTGAATTTCAGCATCCTGTGACAAAACCCCAGCCGGGGAAGAATCAGGATGGTTTTCATGCCAACCACGTGTGGAGCTGGGGGTTGTGGAACCATCCCGTGACCTGAGGGATGCTGGGGCTGGAGCGGAGCCTGGATCCCGGCACGCAGCGCCCGCGCCCGGCTCCGTGACATCCTCAGGAGCCTTTGAAGTGCTGCTCCCTGCTCATTACAGCCCCGGCCGCTCCATCCCGCTCTGACCTGCTCCCGGCTCCCCCGGCTGCGTCCCAGGGGGAGCCAGGTGGGAACTTCAGCAGCGAGAACGTAAAAACCACAACATCAAAACCCCGCCACAGCAGGGATTTATCCCCGGTGTTGCTCTTGGCGCGGCATTCCCGGTGCCTCCAGCAGCTTGTGAGGAGATTAAGGCATTCCGTGGGCTTGGCATCCCCATCTGGAACACCCCATGAAGCTGCAGATTTGGGGAATGCTGGATCCCATCCCAAACACCCTGCAAAGCCGTGGATCTGAGGAATACTGGATCCCATCTGGAACACCCCACAAAGCTGAGGATCCAGGAAATGCAGGATCCCATCCAAACACCCCTCGGAGCCGTGGATCCACGGGATGCTGGAATCCTGCAGGTTTGGGGCTGTTTGCCGTGGGTTTGTGGCACTCCCACCTCAGCAGTGCCACCCAATTCCCAACGAGCTCCACGTTCTGCCCCAAACAGCCCAAAATTGGTGCATCCACCACTAAATTCCCCCAACCAGTGCTCCCGGGAATAAAATGATCCCATTTTTCAGCTGGAAGAAACAGCTCCACCATCTGCTGTTTGGGGCCACGGCTCAAATTTGTTACCAAGAAGCCAAATTACCCCATTTGGGGGCTCTGGCTCCATGTTTAAATAAGACTGAGAGGGCTCAGAGTCCAAAAGCAGGACAAAAAATTGCAGTTAATAGGTTTTCTACATTCCCATCTGAATGAGGGGGGAAACGAGGCTGTTTTAGGGCAGCCAGCACTCTCTGAGGGGACGGCGGCACATCCTGGCCCAGCTCCAGTGCTCCATCCCAATAATTGCCTGGATGCGATGCCGACCGGCTGGGCCTGCGTTCTCTGTCATTATAAATGTGATTTATTAAATAATGACACTGTGACAGCAGGGCAGGGACAGCCACCTATCTTCCCAATAAAGCCACCCCCTATTTAATGCTGCAAAAATCCCTTTTCCTGACATTGCCTGTGCACGGCTGCCGCTGGATTTTTTCTGCCTGAGCCACACATTTTATTCCTCCTCCCGTTTTAGTTCCGAGTTGCTCGTCTTGAATTGCTCTTGCCCAATGTTCTTAGAGCCAGAAATAGACCCGGGGTGTGCTTGGGCTTTGCCTCCAAACCATCCTGGCCCAGCTCCGCTGCGATGCCTCGAGCCAACATCCCACCTTTGGATGAGCTCCCTGTGGGATACTGTCCCCAAAAATGAGCTCCCTGTGGGATATTGTCCCCAAAATCAGAGTTTTGGGGTGAGGTCCCCGTGGGACATCATCCCCTACAACACACACAGTGGGACATCATTCCCTAAAAAACACCTTCATGAGCTCCCCATGGACATCATCCCCTAAAGCACACCCAGCGGGACCTGTCCCTCCAAACCCTTGGGTGAACTCCTGACGAGCTCCGAGTCCCGCACCACCCGTTTCTCCTCCAAACACATCCCAAATCCCAGCAGCTCTGTGGAACACGCCAGGATGCCCCAGTCCTGAGCAAACCCATCCCAAATCCCTGGCCTGGATACCCCGATCCTCAACAAACCCATCCCAAATCCCAGTGGCTCCATGGAAAACACTGGGACCACTCAATGCTGAGCAAATCCATCCCAAATCCCGGTGGCTCCATGGAACAATCTGGGATGCCCCAATCCTGATCAAACCCATCCCAAATCCCTGGCTGGATGCCCTAATATGGAGCAAACCCATCCCAAATCCCTGGCTCAGGATGTCCCAGTCTGGAGCAAATCCATCCCAAATCCTGGTGGCTCCATGGAACAATCTGGGATGCCCCAGTCCTGATCAAACCCATCCCAAATCCCTGGCTCAGGATGCCCCAACCCTGATCAAACCCATCCCAAATCCCTGGCCAGGATGCCCCAACCCTGATCAAACACATCCTGAATCCCTGGCTCAAGATGCCCCAGTGCTGATCAAACCCATCCCAAATCCCTGGCTCAGGATGCCCCAACCCTGATCAAACCCATCCCAAATCCCTGGCCAGGATGCCCCAACCCTGATCAAACCCATCCCAAATCCCTGGCCAGGATGCCCCAATCCTGATCAAACCCATCCCAAATCCCTGGCTCAGGATGCCCCAACCCTGATCAAACCCATCCCAAATCCCTGGCTCAGGATGCCCCAACCCTGATCAAACCCATCCCAAATCCCTGGCTCAGGATGCCCCAACCCTGATCAAACCCATCCCAAATCCCTGGCCAGGATGCCCCAACCCTGATCAAACCCATCCCAAATCCCTGGCTCAGGATGCCCCAACCCTGATCAAACCCATCCCAAATCCCTGGCTCAGGATGCCCCAACCCTGATCAAACCCATCCCAAATCCCTGGCTCAGGATGCCCCAATCCTGATCAAACCCATCCCAAATCCCTGGCTCAGGATGCCCCAATCCTGATCAAACCCATCCCAAATCCCTTACCGCCGCATGTCCAGGAAGACCTCGGTGCCCAGCACGCAGACGCCGCGGGCGGCGTGGCTGGTGGACATGGGCACGACGTGACGCGGGGCCATGGTGAGCCAGGCACGGCCGCATGGGCAGGGAGCTCCAGGCTGTGCCGGGAAACCAGCAGGACTGGATTAAAAGGCTCGGGAAGGTAACTCCTCCTTCCCGGGATGACGGGGTTCGGCCGGGGGACCCTGGTTCCACCTCCATTCCAAGATGAAGGTGATAGGGCAGCCCCGGGGCGGCTCCAGCAGGGACAGCAGGTGACAGCCAGCCCTGCTGGATGCTCCTCAGCGGGGCTTTGGGGTTTATTCCCCTCTTTTTGTTCCTTCCCAGCTCCATCTCAAACCCCGCAGCTCATGCATTAAACATTCCCACTCCCCGGCAGCACAGGGTGGTTGTTTGGGGTTATTACAATGCTGTCATTAAAACCGGGCATTTTCTTTAAAACACCCCAAATTTTCCAGCCGGCCTCTCTGGGCCGGGTGAGTCACGGCCCCGGCTGCAGCAGCAGGGCCATGCCTGAGTACAGCTGAACAAAAGGAAATGTTTGCTCAGGTCGGTCCTTCCCATCCCAACCATCCCGAGGACGGGAGGGACGGGCAGGGAGAACTGGTTATGGGGCAGGCGGGGAAGGGGAAAACACCAACAGCCAACAACCAGAGGCTTCCCAAGGAAACTCCAACTCCTCCGTGTCTCCTTGGACCTCGGGCTTCAGGGGAATGGAGGGTTTCCAGGCTGAGATCCCATGGGAAAGATCCCCTTTGCTGGAAGCTGCACCGCAGATATCCATCGCTCTCAGGGCCATCCCATCCCGGAGAATTTGCCTGCCTGGGAGTGGGGAAAGCCGGCTGGAGCAGGAGGGAGGGAGCCCTGCCTGTGGGGATGGAGGCAGCAGCTCCAGAGTCCCTTTTCTTTTACTTTATATATATTACTATATTTTAAAACTTTAAATTTTAAGTTTTCTGATCTGTGATATTATACACTTTTAATTAACTACACACCTGTAATCTTAGTGTTATTAATCAACCTTGGAAGCTTTCTTTATGGCTTTGGGTTAAATGCAGTGTTTTCTGGAGTTAGAGTTTGTTAGCACAAAAGTTTAAAATTCTCAGCACCTAGAACTCAAACATCTCATGGCTCATCCCCCAGGAACCGGGTGGGATATGCCTGGGACAGGGAATGGGAAGGATGGGATGTGCCTAGGACAGGGAATGGGAAGGACAGGGCTGGGAAGGGCCAAACCCCTGTGGGGAGCAGCAGGAGAAGGCCCAGGGGAGCCAGAGCCAGCACTGCACTGAGCTGCACATCCCCAGCTGCGGGAGCAGGGAATTCCCTGTGGGATCAAACTGCTGGGATGAGCCCATACAGGCTCCAGGAAGGGGCTCAGGGAAAGGGATCCAGGAAAGGGATCTGGGAAAGAGATCCGGGAAAGGGATCCCTCCCACTTTAAGTGCAGCAACCACCCCCAGGTCCATGTCTCGTCCCCCAGAACAGCTTCAGGGATTGGAGGAACCCAGAGGAGCAGCCAGGATGCTCCAGCAGGGAATCCTGGTGGCATTTTCAGGCTCTCCCCAGCCTCACTCGCTGGAGATTTTGGATAAAAACCCATTTTCCACAGCCCAGCACCACACAAATTCCTGCTGGGAATGGTGTTGGCTCTCCAGGCCTTCCTGGGGAGCACAAGCCCTGATGGATCCCTGGACTGGGAGCCGGAATGGTGGAGTGGCCCCGGAGCAGCGTCCCCGCAGAGCTGCAGGCCGGGCTCCCCACTGGAGGCTGCTGGTTGCACTGGTTTGTACTGGGCAGGGGCTGGAGCTGAGCCCCGAGCCTGCTCGGCTGGTTTGGGTCGAGGGATGGACAGGAGCACACCTGGGCTGGACAGGAGCACACCTGGGCTGGACAGGAGCACACCTGGGGCTGGACAGGAGCACACCTGGGGCTGGACAGGAGCACTCCTGGGGCAGACAGGAGCACACCTGGGGCTGGACAGGAGCACACCTGGCTGGACAGGAGCACACCTGGCTGGACAGGAGCACACCTGGGGCAGACAGGAGCACACCTGGGCTGGGACAGCAGGATTGGGGCGCTCTGTTGTCTGCGGGGAGGGGAGCTCAGCGCTGCCGGAGCACAGCGGGAGTTGGGACGGCTGTGCTCCCCAAAATCCAGCGGGATCACACCCCTGGGCAGGGAGGGCCCAAACCTTTCAGGGCTGGGTGGGTTTTGCAGCTCAGTCCCAGCCCGTTCTGAGCCGCTGCGGATCTCGCCCAGCCCCAAGCACCGGCAGGTTTTGGGTGGAACCTGCGCTCCCTCCTCTTCCTCCTGCAGCGGCCACCAGCTCCGACGTGCCGTGCTCGGGGACAGGAGGGTTTGGAGCTACCCGGCGCGGCCGGAGCTGATTCTCCCTAATTACAGCCTGTCCTGGGAAAGTGGCACATGACAGAGGGATCCCGCCTGTCCATCACACCAGGGAGTTTGGGCAGCCTGCTCCGGGGGTGCCTTTGGCTTTCCCCCAATCCCAGACTCTTTCCTTCCCCAGTCCCAGCCTTTCCCCAATCCCAGACTCTTTTGCCCAATCCCAGCCTCTTTCCCCAATGCCAGCCCATCCCAAGCCCCCCCCGAACACCCCAGGAACAGCCGGATCCCTCCGGGGCGTTGCTCCCCGCCCATCCTGCAGCACCACTCTGCCAAGGAAAGTTCGATAATCTCCCTAAGCCGATAATTACAGCTCGTTAATTACAGCTGGTTAATTACCCCGCATGCAGAATTGCAGGCAGGAACCTTTACGAGCCGTGTCAGCCTAATTACCCGAGCAGGGCGAGACATCGAACCAGTTATCAAACCCCGCCGGGCTCCGCAGGGCTTGGGCTTCCTGAAGGTTTCTTTAGGGTTTCCTTCAGGTTTCTTTAGGTTTTCTTTAGGTTTTTTTTTTAGGGTTTCATTAGGTTTTCTTTTGGCTGCAGCACCTCAGTCAGGCAGGGAGGACTTGCATCCCCCATTCCTTGTGAGCCAGGGAAAAAGGGCAGGAGGCAGGTTCGGTGCGGGAAAAAAATTCTGGGAAAACCCGGACTTTGGGTTAGTATTGAGTGTGGAAAACAGCCGGGACTGCCCAAGCACCCCAAATCCCCCTCCGTCCCTTCCTCTGCCGCAAACCAAGGCGGCTGCCCGCAGGGAGGCTCCGGAGCTGCCGATCCCAGAGCGAGGCATCCCGGAAAAGCAGAACAGCGATTTTCCCTGTGGCTGGAGCTGGGCACGGCCCCGCCTCCGTCCTGCCCCACAGATCTCCCACCCTGCCCCACAGATCTCCCGCTCTAACCCAGCTCTGCCCCACACACCTCCCGCCCTGCCCCACACATCTCCCCCTCAGCCCCAGCACAGCCCCGGCTCTGCCCCAGCGCCTCCATCCCGAATTCCCGAATTCCGGGCAGGAACGGGCAGCGCCCGGCCGGGCACGGGCACCTGTTGGCACCTCCTGAAGGCGAAAGGTCAGCCCGGAGCGCTCCGGGGAACATTCCCCTCCCACCCCCGGAATTCCGAGCCTGCAGCGTGGAGCAGGAACGACCCCCGGAGCCCCGAGCGGGGCACCCGGGGAGAGCAAATCCCCGGGGAAAGCCTCGGGAACGGAGCGCTCCCAAACTCCAGGCTGGGATCTGCTCCCAGCTCCTGGGAATTCAGGCGGGCAGCGTTGCCCGGCAGAGGGAGGTTCGGGCAGAGCAGCTCCCGGTCCGGTCCGGGCGTTAAAAACCCCCGGGAATCCTCGGAGCGGCCCGGATTCACCGGGAAACCGCGAGACAGATCCAGGGTTAAACCGGGATCCCTCCCAGTCCCGGCACAGCCGCGGGACAGATCCATGGAAAAACCGAATTCCAATTAAATTATCCCAATTCCAGTGGAAACGATCCCGATTGACTCCGATTCCCTACTTTCCCACCCCTGAACGTCCCAGCTCCTGGCCCGGATGCTCATCCAGGATATTCTGGAATATCCCGGAATATTTGGGCTTTAAATCCCATCCCATTCCCACTTCATTCACTCCTAGCCTGAATATCCACCCAGGATATTCCTCAGCACAATCCCGGAAATATTTGGGCTGGAAGGGCTTTAAATGCCATCCCATTCCCCGTTTTTCCATGGGGGAATGGCAGCGTGGAGATGATCCCTGTAAATCCCAGGGACTCCATTGCCACGGAGGGAAGCCGGGGCTGGAAAAGGGAAGCCCGAGAGGGATGGAAAGAAGGAACATCCACCTGAGCTCTGCTGCTGCTCGCTAATTGCTTGTGGCTTCCAGAATCTGGGGCAGCAGTTTGGGCTGGAAAATGAATATTTAGCTGGGTGTTAATAAACGATGCAAAGCCCGCGTGGGCGGGAACCGCTCCTGACGCGCTCCGGAGCGGCCCGGGGGGACAAAACCAGCTCCGAGCTCCCTTCAGCAGCCACTGCTCCCCAGCTTCCCTTTGAAAATAAGCAGGGAACAAAAAAGGAGAGTTCTGCTCTTGCCTCAGGGCTGGGAAAGCGGCAGCAGGCAGGGATTTTCCCTAGAAAGCAGGAGAGGGTGAAATGCACCCCAGGGATGCAGTCAGGTCCCAAAACGCCGCAAATTCACGTTGGGGATCCCAGGCTGGGGTCAGGGGGGTGAGGAGGGACCGGGAGCTGGGGACAGCTGGGGGAGCTCCTTGCCCAGGACTGGGGCCAGCTGCCCTCCCTCCCTCGCTGTCCATCCCTCCATGTCCATCTTTGTACATCCCTGCCCTCACACCGTGTCCATCCCTCCCTCCCTGTCCATCTCTGTCCATCCCTCCCTGTCCATCTCTGTCCATCCCTCCCTGTCCATCCCTGTCCATCTTTCCATGTCCATCTCTGTCCATCCCTCCCTGTCCATCCCTGTCCATCTTTCCATGTCCATCTCTGTCCATCCCTCCCTGTCCATCTCTGTCCATCCCTGTCCATCCCTCCCTGTCCATCTCTGTCCATCCCTGTCCATCCCTCCCTGTCCATCTCTGTCCATCCCTGTCCATCCCTCCCTGTCCCCCGCTGTCCCCCCGTCCCTCCCTCCCCCGGATCACTTTCAGCGCTCTCACAGGTCCAGCCCAGCCGCCCCCTCGCTCCCATTGCCATCCCAGCCCCGCGAGCCCCGCGAGGAGGAGGAGGGCGGCCGGGCCGGGGGAAGGAGCAGCAGCGGCCGTGAGGGCTCCGCGGGGCAGCTCCCGGTGCCGGTGCCGGTGCCCATGGCCGGGGAGATGCCGGGGGAGCCCCGCACGCTGCGGCTGCAGCACGGGAACCGCATCGAGGCCCTGTGCGTGCTGGGCGGCCACGTCCGCGCCGACGTCTTCGGGTGAGAGGGACCCCAAAACTTCCCTTCCTCCTCCTCCTCCTCCTCCTCCTCCTCCTCTTCCACCTTTTCCTTCTGCAAATCCCTGCTCCTCATTTCTCCTCCTGCTTTTCCAAACCTCACGGCTGCTGGGCAGCCACATCCACGCCAATGTCCATGGGTGAGAGGGACCCCCACAAAACCTCCTTTCCTCCTCCTCCTCCTCCACCTTTCTGCTCACCTTTCAACCCTGTTTTGCCCTCTGGGAATCCCTGCTCCTCGCTTTTCCTTCTGCAAATCCCTGCTCCTCCTTTTTCCTCCTGTTTTCCCAAACCCCACACCCACATCCACGCTGATGTCCATAGGTGAGAGGGACCCCTAAAATTTCCTTTCCTCCTCCACCTTTCTCCTTGCTTTTCCCTCTGTTTATCCCTCTGGGAATCTCTGCCCCTCCTTTTTCCAGCTGCTTTCCCAAACCCCACAGCTGCTGGGGCACAGCAGCTGATGTCCACAGATGAGTGGGACCTCTCCAAAACTTCATTTCCTCCTCCACCTTCACCTTCCTCCTCACTTTTCCCTCCTATTTATCCCTCTGGACATCCCTGCTCTTCGTTTTTCCCTCTGCCTTCCCAAATCCCACAGCCCCAACCCCGTTTTGATGCAATTTGTGGGTAAAACCCTCCCTGGGCTCTGCAGAGCTGCACGAATCCCTGGAAAGCTTTGAACATCCCTGTATTTACCCCAGCCCACGGCAGCTCTGACCCGCCGGGCTCAGCAGATCCAGGGGCACCTCGGGGAGGTGAGGAGAGCAGAGGGACAAGCAGGAGCCCGGGGAGGGACTGCAAAATAAGGGAAGAACACAACATCTCTTGACCAAAACCTTGGGAAAGTGGGAAATCCCCACAGTGCCAACCCCACTTCCCTGAAACAAACCCAGTGCTGAACTTTGGGATAATCGTTCTCCCTAAGGGAAAAAGAAGGTGAAAAGCTCATTCCAGGCTCAATTCTGGTCAGTGCTGCTGTTGCAAATCCCAGCCTCGATATTCAAGCCAAGCAGCGCAGTTCCAGCTCTCCTGGCACCTCTCCAAGCCAAATCCCTTCCCAGTGGGATCCCCAGATCCAAGGAACCAGGAAACCAAACCAGTTTTTCCATGTGTAATTAAAAGCAATTGAAGGATTTAAGGAACACCCAGGCGCGAGCAAAGGAGCGCTCGGATTTCCTCCCCCCTCGCCAAGGGTGCGGGTTTGGTGGGACCGGCGGCATCCGAGAAACCTGATCAACGCGAGGTCTCGGGTGTCGGGGCAAAGAGCCCAAAAATAATAACCTGGAAAGGCAGGGAAATTCAGGAAAAGGAGCCAGGAGAGGGAAAGAGCAAGGGCACATCGGACTGGGAGCAGGGCAGCACTGACAGCTTTGGGGCTGGATAAAATCTCCCAAAAATGAGAGTTTCCCATGGAAAACCCTCTCAGGGGGATGGCCACGGTGTTTTGAGGAGTTTAAACACCGTGCTGGGAAAAAAACAGGGATTTCCCCAGGGAAGTGCGAGCCCAGGTGATTTGGGATTATTACAGATCCTTACCCACAGCAATGGCTGCAAACACTCACGAGGCTAAGCTGGGCCTAAACCCGGGATAATTCCAGTTCCCAGGCAGGAGCAGGGCAGCAAGGGTGCCAGCGGTGAGCGTGGAGACGCCGGCGTGCCCGGTCTTGGCCGCGCTCAGGGCAGTGGAATGAATCCCGGTGGGAACGCCGCGCTGGCCCTGCACATCCCTGAGAATTCCGGGTGTTTTTTGGCAGGGCGGCCCCCGCCGGGGCCGTGGCCTTTGGCGTGAAGCACACGGAGGGGGTCAGCGTGGACGTGCTGTTCCGCGGCCGCGCCGAGCCCGAGGCCGTGTCCGGCGCTGGCGCACGGTGGCCGCTGGACGAGGGGACGGTGCTGAGGTTCAGCATGAGCCGGGCCAGCTCCGAGGTCAACGACAACAAGGTGAGGAGCGGGATCCCGGGAGCGGGACCTCCACGGAGGGAGAATGTCCTGCCCCAACGTGGGGTTTGGGGTTTGCAGGTCACCGTCAGCTTTTACGCAGAGGGAGGGAAGCCCATCAACCAAGCCGGGGTGTTCCTCACTGGCGTTGGTGAGTCCGGAGCTCGGGGAGTCCATCCCTGTCCCCTTGTGCCTGGAGCGGGGGCAGGGATGGGGACAGCAGACCCAGGTCTGCTGGCTCTGGGGGTTTGGCACCCGATCCCCTTGCCGTGCCCGGGGATGAGGCGGCTCTGCCCCCGCAGGAATCTCCCTGGATGTGGACGCGGATCGGGATGGAGTGGTGGAAAAGAACAGCCCCAACAAGGTACCCGGCCTCCCCCACCCACGGAAAATCCACGGGCTCGGTGAGTCCCGAGCCCGCTGAGCCCCAGGGGTGCTTTAGGCGAGCTGGGCCTGGGGACCGGAGGGACACGGGGCCATCCTGCTGGTCAGCTGTGACAAGGAATTCCCCTTCATCCCGCCCTCCGACTGCGACAGCGAGCAGGTGTTCAACAGGGAAGGTAACGGCTCCCCAAATGCCCTGTCCCCAAAATCCCCCCTCTGTGACCTTTCCTGAGAGGGACCCAGCCCAGGACCCAGCCCAGGACCCAGCTGCTCCCCACCAGCAGCTGAGCAAGCTTCCCACGTGGGAATTTCTGTGGAATTAACGCCGCGCCGACCCACTGGAGCCAGGCAGGGCACGGTGGCCAGCCTGGGGAAGGGCTGAGGTTCCAGAGTTGGCACGGCTGCGTGGGCCGGGGATGCTCCACGCAGGTGAGAGGAGCGCGCGGTGAGGCGCGAGGCCGGCAGCCAGGAATCCACCCACCCGTTCCTGGAAAACCCAACCCACGCGGGGCCGGGCCCGGCGGCGCTCCGAGGTCACGGCCCGGCCGTGCCAGGGCGCACAGGGAGAAGGGATGGGAAAAGGGCATTGGGGTCACAGCCCACGAGGCACCAGCGCTGGTTTGCCAGGGTGCCCGGGCTGGTGGCGAGGGAGGAGCAGGTGTCTCGGGAAGGAGATCCAAACTCCGGGAGGGAATGTGGAGAGCCCCGCCCGATTTGCTTTGCTTGCCCCCAGATTTGCTGGACATGGCTCAGATGGTGCTGAGGACAGAGGGGCCCCAGCGCCTGCCCCGGGGCTACGAAATCGTCCTCTCCGTTTCTGTCAGTGACGCCGACAAAGTTGGGGTCTTCCATGTGCAGAGTAAGGCCTTCCTCACCTCCTGCTCTGCCCCTTCCCCCTCTGCCCCTTCCTCTCCCCCTTCCTCCTCTTCCCCTTCCTCCTTTGCCTCTTCCTCCTGTTCCCTTTTCTTCTCTTCCCCTTCCTTCTCTCCCCCTTCCTTTTCTGCCCCTTCCTCCTCTTCCTGTTCTTCCTTTGTCCCTTCCTTTTCTGCCTCCTCTTCCTTTTCTTTTTTCTCTTTTCTCCTCTTCCCCTCTTCCTTCCTTTCCTCCTCTTCTTCCTCCTTTTCCCCTCCTTCCACTTCCCCTTCCCCCTCCTCCCTGATGATTTTGAGGTCCCCACAAGCCCTTTCCTTCCCATCTCTGACCTTGTCCTCTCCATGCTCCTCACACCATGCCCCAACGCTCCTTCCCCATTTACCCCCCATTTCCTCCCCAATTTCTCCCCCATTTTCCCCCTATTTTCCCCCCATTTCCCCCATTTTTTTCCTTCTTTTCCATCCTGTGGAAAACTCTGGGGATGGACAAGCAGAGGGAGGGGGACACAAAGCCATGCAGCAAAGGGGTGGCAGCCCGGTGTGGTTTTAAGAGGAGGATTTAAATACAAATAACGTTTGTTTGGCTTCCTGAGAACCGAAATCCTCAGCTGCAAGAACTGGGAAGTGAAAATGGTGAAGGAGAATGCTTTCACCAAGAGAATGGTGAATGCTTTTGGCTCATTTTCCTCCCGCTGGGTGAGTTCAGCTCCATCTCCCGGCTCCAGGAGCTCCCAGGGATGTGAGGCTGTCCCTGCCCAGGCAGCTCCAGCTGCTGGCTCTGTTTTGGGGTAAAAAGAGGGAGAATAAATCTCAGGAAGTGCTGGGACACGGAGCCCACTGCTGCAAACTTCATGTGGTTTGGGTTTCTTTCTTTTTTCCTCTGTTTTTAAATTATTTCTCTTCCTGGTTCCTGCTTCCCCAGTGTTTCTTACTCCTGGTGGGTTGAACAAAGAGGGGGCGAAGAGATTAATTGGGATGGTTTTTCAGAAAATTGAATAATTTCTATTAAAAATAAGGATAAATAGAGAGAAAAATTGGGATATTTTCAGAAAATGGAATAATTCTCAGCTGCCAGCAGGGCTGGAGTGTTAAACCAGGGGTCATTCATCTGCTTTCTCCGTGTTGGCATCACACTCCAGAGCACACCCCCTCCTCATTCCTCACTGTGGCACCAGGATTTATTTTCTGGGAATGAAATCCCTCACCCAGCCAGGAATGTGCTGTGGAGAAGCTCAGGCTCGTCCCTCTGTGCAGGGGGAGCCTGGGGCATTGTCCTCCTGTGGAGGAGCAGAAACTCCATGAAAACACTTCCCAAGGCTGCTCCAGCCAAGGAAAGGCTGAGACATTTTCCCTCATCCCTCTTGTCCATGAAAAAATTCCAAGCCCCTCAACTCCTGCTTCAAGGTGCCTGTCACAGCTGGTTCTCCTCTGGGATCTGAGGGATCTGATCCTGGCCATCCCCCAGAAGTGCACCCCAAAACCACACGGGGAGCCTCAGGGAAAGCTGTGCTCCCTCTCCCCCGGCGTCTCCAAACACCCTCGGTCTAAAAAGGGAATTTCTGCGGGGAAGCACGCCCAGGTTTCCCTGCTCACTTTTCAATCTTTATATTTGGGTTATCCCCATGGAAACCCAGCCCTCTTTCCCCGGGCACAGCAGGAGCATGGGAGCTCCTTGCCAGAGGAAACAGGCGGGAATCCTGAGGAGAGAGGCGGGAATCCCGAGGAAACAGGCGAGAATCCCAAGGAAACAGGTGGGAATCCCAAGGGAACAGGCACAAATCCGGAAGAAAGAGGGAGGAATCCCTAGGAAACAGGCAAGAATATCCTGAGGAAAGAGGTGGGAATCCCAAGGAAAGAGGCAGGAATCCTGAGGAAAGAGGTGGGAATCCCGAGGAAACAGCCGGGAATCACGATAAATGGGATTTTCCCGTTTCCTGTTCCCTGCAGATCCCTTCTTCGGGCAGCGCTATGTGCAGGTGCTGGGCCGCAGGAAGCTGTTCCACGCCGTGCCCTACCCCGGCGGGGCCGCCGAGCTCCACTTCTTCGTGGAGGGGCTGCGCTTCCCCGATGAGACCTTCTCCGGGCTGGTGTCCATCCACGTCAGCCTCCTGGAGCCGCTGGCAGAGGTCGGGAACAGCCGGGAATTCTGGGAACTCCCGGGAACGGGGAGACGGGAGGCTGCACCCAGCAGATCGAGATGGTGCCGGAATGGAGAGCGATCCCATTAACTGATCCCAAAAAGGGCCTCAGGGGAAGGTGTTTGGCTGGAGTGGTGTGGGGAACGTCCCTGATTTCTGCTTGGCTCCCTCAGGGCATCCCCCACTCGCCGATCTTCACGGACACCGTGGTGTTCCGGGTGGCACCGTGGATCATGACCCCCAGCACCCTGGCCCCGGTGAACCTCTTGGTGTGCAGGTACAGGTGGTGCTTCCCCAGCCCTGCCGGCCCTGGGGCTGGGCTGGGAACAGGGAATTTCCATCCTTTCCATCCTCTCCTCCAGCATGAAGGACAACTACCTGTTCACCAAGGAGATCCAGAGCCTGGTGGCCAAGGCCGGCTGCAAGCTGAAGGTTTGCTTTGGCTACATCAACCGCGGGGACCGCTGGATGCAGGTAGGGGGGCTCCAAAAACCGGGAAAACCCTTCCCAGCCGATGCCCCAGGCGGGATTTCCTCCCTTCCTCAGGATGAGATCGAGCTCGGCTACACCCAGGCTCCGCACAAGAGCTTCCCGGTGGTGCTGGACTCCCCTCGGGAGAGAGGGATGGAGCAACTCCCCGTCAAGGAGCTGCTGGTGAGAGAAGGTTCCCTGCGGAGCAGCTCCTGGGGTCACGCCCAGCCCACGTTCCCATTTCCCAAATCCTCCTTGCCCTTGGCTCCGTGCATGGAATTATTGCCTGGGAAATGAGAGCAGAGCAGCTCTGCGGGGAGATTCCCTCCCACCCAGCTCCAGCCTCACCTCCTCATCCCTCATCCAGCCTCACCCAATCCCAGCCCCCCGGGAACCCTCTGACCAGGGGGAAAGGAGGAGCTGGCACCCCTGGGAGTGAAAGGCTCCAGGCAAGCTCTGGGATGGGATTTCTGCCCCTTGAGCATCCCAGGACAGGCTGCTTTTTCCTTTCCTCCTCTGTGCCTGGGAATATCCGGCTCCTTCTGAGGAGCGGGAGAGAGAAGGGAAGCAGAAGAGGGTCATTTTACTTCCTTGGAGGAGAACAGGATCCAGCCAGCGCCCAGAACATCCCTGTGGGCTCCTTGGCCGAGGAAAAGGGCCAGGGCAAGAAGGAGATGGGGCATTTTGGGAGAGCCCAGCATGGGAAAAAGCTGGATTGGGCGATCCCTTGGAAATTCCCCCATGGGAGAAGGGCAGGACACCCCAGGCAGCCACGGAGTCGCCATCCCCGACTCCCAGCCAGGCGTTGGAGCAGCCCCAGCCCTGGCAGGAATGGGAGACGAGGACAAATCCCAGCTTTTGTCCCTTTGGAGAAGGCTGGGGGCTTTGGGAGGGCTGAAATCCATAATTTATCATGCCTGGCATGGGAACATCCAGTCCCGGATTCATCCAGCGAATCCGCCGGGCGGCCGTGCGGATCTGCCCTCTTTAGGAATTGCTTTGCCTCATATTTAGAGCAGCAGTCTCAGCCTTGAGCTGCTAATACATTATCCTCCAATTTCTGCTTTGAAGCCTGCCCTAATCCCCAGCCCGACCTTTCCAATCTCATTTTCCATCTAGGAATACTTAGCCCGACGCCAAGGGCACGGGTCAAGCCCTGAGCCCCTGGAAGCCCATGCCAGGGAAAAAGGAGATGGGAGGGAATTATCCTCTCAAAATCAGTGTGGAACTGATAGGACTTGGATGTGACCTGCAAACCTGGGATGAACCAGAGCCCTGACAGTTGAAACCGGGCGGGCTCCGTGGTTTTATTAAACTGAAATTAGTTGGGAGCAGGTGTTTGGTGCTCAGGCCCTCCCTCAGCACCCAGAGAAAAAAGGATCTGATCCTGGCCATCCCCCAGAAATGCACCCCAAAAACACATGGGGAGCCTCAGGTAATGCTGTGCTCCCTCTCCCCCAGCGTCTCCAAACAGCCTCGGTTTAAAAAGGGAATTTCTGGGTGGAAGCACCCCCAGGTCTCCCCGCTCACTTTTCCCGACCTGTATATTTGGGTTATCCCCATGGAAACCCAGCCCTGATAAGTGACTGGGGTTTAACTCAAACCTCTCGGACACTTGATCTCATCCCAGGGGCTGCGGGACCACATCAACTCCAACCAGAGAGAGGGGAAAGTGGGAATTTGGTCCCATCCCTGCCGGTTTTGCCCTGTTTTTAACCCTTCCTCAGGCTTTGGCACACAGAGCCGAGCGCTAATTACCCCTGCAGGCACAGCTCCTCCAATCCCAGATATGGTAAATCCTGGAAATGAGGCCTTAAGCAGGATTTAAGTGCCCTGCAGCCCTTGGGGTGGCTCTTAGCCCAGGGCAGAGCCACCCTCAGGGGCTGGAGTTCACCTCCCTCCCAGAGCCAGCCAGGAACTTGGCTCAGGGCTGCTTAATTAGCTTAATGTGGGCACTTAAACCTTGGCTTAATGTGGACACTTAAACCTTGGCTTAATGTGGATACTTAAACCTTGGCTGTGGGAGAACAGAGGAGATCTGGTCCTGCTTAATGTGGGCACTTAAACCTTGGCTGTGGGATAAGAGAAGATCTGGTCCTGCTTAATGTGGGCACTTAAACCTTGGCTGTGGGATAAGAGAAGATCTGGTCCTGCTTAATGTGGGCACTTAAACCTTGGCTTAATGTGGACACTTAAACCTTGGCTGGGAAGAACAGAGGAGATCTGGTCCTGCTTAATGTGGACACTTAAACCTTGGCTGGGAAGAACAGAGGAGATCTGGTCCTGCTTAATGTGGACACTTAAACCTTGGCTTAATGTGGACACTTAAACCTTGGCTTAGTGTGGACACTGGAACCTTGGCTGTGGGATGAGAGGAGATCTGGCCCCGGCTCCAGGCCTGGGCTCTGCTCCCGGGTTGCCCCAATTATTCCTGCACCTCCGTGACCCGAGACCTTTCTCCTGTCCCCTTGCCCACCCTGCAGGAGGATAACACCGTGGCAGCAGTGGGGGCTCAGGGCATTTCCTCTTTCCCAGGGCCCCGATTTCGGCTACGTGCACAAGGAGCCCCTCTTCGAGGCCGCGGCCAGCCTGGACTCCTTCGGGAACGTGGAGGTCAGCCCGCCCGTGTCCGTGGCTGGCAAGGAGTATCCCTTGGGAAGGATCCTCATCGGCAGCAGCTTCCCCGCGTAAGAGAGGGGGGAACACAGATTTGGGAAAAACACGGATTTGGGAGCAGAGCCTCAATAAGCGCCCTGAAATACCACCAAAATTGGGGTAATTGGGTCAATCAGACACTGCCTGAGCAGCTCCTCCACCTCAGCTCCTCCACCTCAGAGGCAATTTATATCCGAGGGTCCAGGCAGATGTTGATGGAATATCCCCCCAGTCCCAGTGTCCAGGCAGATGTTGATGGAATATCCCCCCAGTCCCAGTGTCCAGGCAGATGTTGATGGGAATTCTCCCCCAGATCCGCGGGCCGCAGGATGACCAGGCTGGTGCGGGATTTCCTCTACGCCCAGCGCGTCCAGGCCCCCGTGGAGCTCTACTCTGACTGGCTGGCCATGGGCAACGTCAATGAGTTTGTCACCTTTGTCCCCACCTCTGACAAAAAGGTACCCCCAGACCCCTCGTGCTGCCCCAGGGTTCCTCCTCCGGGACACCGATCCCGCTGGGAAAACCCTGGAGCTCGTTCCTTTGGCACCCCCAGCCAGTGTTTGCTTGGGTTTCATTCCCCATCCCAAAATGATGGATCTGAGCACAAAAAAAGGGATTTGCTGGGCTATTAATGAACACAAATAGAAGGCAAAAAGTGCCTGTAAAGGTATCCAAGAAATTCCAGCCTTAAGATTCCTGGGGGTTTGCAGCAGCTCAGCATCTCCCAGAGGTTTGCAGAACATTTCTTTTCCCTCTGTTGTGGCTTTTCCTGGTTCCTGACATGGATTATTCCCCTCAGGGAAACCGAGCCTTGACCAGGATAGTTCAAAAAAAAACAAAAGGAATATTTATGCCCACGTGTTTTCAGATAATTTCTCTTCCCTCTATCATGCTTTTCCCTGCTTCTGACATGGATTTTTCCCTCAGGGAAACCAAGCCTTGACCAGGATGGCTCAAAAAAAAAGGCATATTTATGCCCACATGTTCCCAGATCAGTTCTCTTCACTCTATCATGGCTTTGGCTGCTTCTCACATAAGTTTTTCCCTCGGGGGAACCAAGCCTTGACCTGGATGGCTCAAAAAAGGAATATTTAGGCCTACAAACCCTCCATGGGTTAACCGAAACACTAGATAACAGCAAAGACTCCCAATGTTAAGAGTTTCAGCTCAGGTTTTTGCAGAAGTGAGTCCCTGGGGCACTGCAGGGCTGCAGCTGAGCCGGCCGTGTTCCCGCAGCGATTCCGGATGCTGCTGGCCAGCCCGGCCGCCTGCTACCGGCTCTTCCGCGAGAAGCAGAAGGAGGGACAGGGAGAAGCCACCATGTTCAAAGGCAAGGGGACAACGCTCGGTGGCACAGCCGGGGCCACGCGGGGACATTTCCCCGCTGGGTGTCCTTCAGCGGGATGCCTGCCCGCCGCCCCCGGCCTCCTCCGGCCCTATTTCGGGAAAGCGAGTGGGATGGGAGAGATAAGGGCCTCTGCGTGGAGGGGATGTTTGCTGCCAGGGATGGAGCCTCTGGAAATGCCAGCGGAGCTCCAGCACGGAGCAGGACAACTGGCAGCTCTCATGTCCCCCCAGATTAGCACCAGGTTTCCCTTTCATTGTGGTTTTGATCCATGGCAGGGATGGGAAAAGGTCTCCATATCTCCAAGGATATGGAGCTCCTGCACGGAACAGGACAACTGGCAGCTCTCCTGTCCAGATTAGAACTGGGTTTTTTCCCTTTCATTGTGGTTTTGATCTACAGGGAAAAGGTCTCTGTATCTCCAAGGCTTCCTCTGGCTGTCCCCAGACCAGGGGTGACCCCATGGAGGGGGACACTCTGGAGAAATCCACTGGATTCCCCTGGGCAGGAAGACGGATGACAGGACTTTTCTAATGCTCTTTCCAATGGGCAGAGACTTCCTCCCCTCAGCTTCCCAAGCTTTCACCCCAGCCTCAGGAAATTGGGCTTTGGGGCTTTTGGGGCTTTTTTTTTGGGGTTTTTTGGGCTTTCTCCATCTCTATACCCCACCTCAAGCCAGGCTCCTGCCAGCGCTGCTTCATTTTGAGGGAGTTTCGTGTGTTTAGGGTACTCGGGGACAGACACCAAGCGCGTCACCATCAACAAGGTGCTCTCCAACGACGTCCTGGCGCAGCAGAACCAGTACGTGCAGGTAATCCCCACACTCGGGGTCACAGCCCCCATTTCTGGCAGGGACCACCCCGGCGTGGCACAAACCCCACAGGGAGCAGTGGGATTTGGGCCCCTCTCTGCTCTGCTCCATCCCCTGCAGCGCTGCATCGACTGGAACAGGGATATCCTCAAGAAGGAGCTGGGCTTGCTGGAGGAGGACATCATCGACCTGCCGGCCCTCTTCAAGCTGGACAAGCAGGGAAAAGCCGTTCCCTACTTCCCCAACACGGTAAGGGGGGGTTCCCACCCTGGGGTCCTCCGCAAAAAACAGTTTAGTCAGCCAGGATGAGTCCCCAAAGTTTTCTTGAAAAAGAAAAATCAACACAGGTCTAACACAGCTTGGTGGCTTTGGGGTTTTGAGGCAAAACCATTTCAAAGCAGTGAAATTGCAAGGTGAGAGGCATGTTTAGTCCAAAGTTTTCCCAAAAAAAAAAAAAACCCAGCTGTCTAGCAAAAGGAAATATATCCAAGCAGGCATGGATAAACACAAGTCTAACACAGCTTTGGTGGCTTTGTGGTGCTTGCAGTGGGGTTTTTTAAAAAAGTGGTGAAATTGCAAGGGGTGAGGCGTGTTTTAATGATAAAAAAGGGGGAGCTCTGTTGGATTTGGAATCCTGAGGGAGGGCAGCTGCAAAAAGAGGTGCTGGGAAGGGTAGAGGAAGGTGATCAGTGTCTGTTCTTTGTTTTCATCCACCCCAACACTGGTGGTGTCACTCACCCACAGGTCACCATGATCTGGGCATCCCCAGGTGTGTCATCCACTTCAATGCCAACATCCTCTTGGTGTTGCCCCACAGGTCAAAACCATCGTCCTGGCCAGGGACTTGGGCATCCCTAAGCCCTTCAGCGTCACCCATTCTGACGCCACTGTCCCCATTGGTGTCACCCCACACGTCAGCATGATCAATCTGGGCATCCCCAAGCCCTTGGGCATCCCCCATTCTGACACCGCTGTCACCCCGCAGGTCACCATGATCGTGCTGGCCAGGGACCTGGGCATCCCCAAGCCGTTTGGCCCAGTGGCGGGGGGCGAGTGCTGCCTGGAGCGGCGGATCCGCGCGCTGCTGGAGCCGCTGGGGCTGTGCTGCCGCTTCCTGGAGGACGTGGCCTCGTACCACGGCAGCCTGGGCGAGGTGCGCTGCGGCACCAGCGTCCAGCGCCGGCCCTTCGCCTTCCAGTGGTGGCACTTCACGCCGTAGCCGGGCCTCCTCTTCCTCCTCTTCCTCCTCTTCCTCCTCTTCATCCGCTTCCTCCTCTTCCCCCTTCTACTCCCTCCACCTTTGTCCCCAGTGTGTGTTGCTTGTGATTCCTTTAATAAATGAATTTGCTGTGAAGAAAAAGCTGAGGAATTAAATAGCCTAATAATTAATTATTAATTATTAATTAATAATTCCATCAGTAATAACTGGGAGGGAAAGAGAGGGAGTGCTCAGAGGGGTGGGGGAGTTACCAAAATCCTCCAAAATTGTCTCTACCACTGTTTTTGTGGTGTTGGCGAGTCAGGCATCACATTATTTGAACTCAGCCAGGGTTTGTGTGTGGCTGACAGAGCTCCAGCCTCCACATCAATACAAAATGTTTTCATTTATCTACACATCTTTACCAAAGAAATTAGTGGTCATGGGTTCTAATAATACTCTTCATTGATTAGCATTCTGTCTACTATTGGTCATGGATTTCTTACTCTTCATGCTAAGCTGGGCCACCTTCCTCAGTTCTTTTATCATCCTTTTCTTGTCTTTTTCAGGCCTCAGTCTCCTCTCTATCTTCTTCTTACTCCAGGGTCCTTAAAGGGCCATAAATTTGAGATCCCACATGTCCAATCTTCAATTCCCTTTGGCTTTATTGAAGCTTGTCAGGGTCAGCTTTAACAAACTCAAGGTTTCAGTGATTTCATGATCAAAATGGAAGTAACAGTCTGTGAAGAAGTTTTAACTTCTGCTAGCTAAAAGTTGGCACTGCTTACAAGTAACTATCATAATTAATTAAAAAATAATTAGGAAAATTACATCATTTCTGTGCAAAACGCCAATCACTTGTTTTAAAATTTTAAAAGTTTAATAGTAATAGTTACAAAAATAGTAGTAAAAATTAGAGCAATAAGAATTTGTCAATCAGAGTTAGAAAAATAAAAAGCAAAGAATTACGGACGTCCAGCTGCTCTTGGGCACTAAGCCACAAAATCACACCTTGCTAACAAAGGATTACCCCTTAAAAGCAATAGCCTGTTGCATATTCATATATCTCATACATGATTCAAAAATTCTTTTTCAAACAAAGGATGTCTTCTGCTTAGTTTCTGTCCCTCCTTCATCTTGTAAATCAATTTCTTGGCTCCTAGAAGTCTGGAAGTCTGAACAGTCCCGATAAGGAGGCAATAATTCTCTGGATTTTGGTGTCTTGTTGCTGTTATCTGTATATGAAGAATTTCTTGGTTCTCTTATCCATTCCTCAAGCTAGATACAAAAAGTATCTTACATCACATAGTTTCTATTTTAATATTATGCTAGAGCCTAAAATCTATATTCACCGCACTACTTAAAAGAGATTAATACAGCACAACTTTCCAACATAACACATACGGTATTCACTTTAATATTTGCAAAAACCCAATCATATAATATGCATCTATAACAATTTCCAAGAGGGGGGCATTTTTTTTGGCAGGGGCTGCCCAGGGAGGTTTGGAGTGCCCATCCCTGAAGGTGTCCAAGGAAGGGCTGGATGAGGCACTCAGTGCTCTGGGCTGGGGACAAGGTGGGCATCAGTCACAGCGTGGACTTGACGGTCCTGGAGGGACCTTGGAGGGCTTTTCCCACCTCAGTATCTCTGGGATTCTTTGCTCCCCAGCGCCCACCATTCGCCCCATTGGTGTCGGGGCAGGTCCATTTGAGGAGGGGGGTGGCAGCACAGGTACCTCCATGCAAAATAACGATGCTGGAAATTAACGGAGAGAGAACAAGGGGAATTTAGGAAAGAAAAAGGGGAATTTAGGCGTCCTGCCCCCGCCACTCCGCTGTGTCCCACAGGTCGCGCCACACCCAACATGGCGCCTCTCCTGAGGGCGCCGCCACACTCAAAATGGCGGGCGCCCCTTCCCGTCAGCGCAGCAACATGGCGGAGGCGGGGGCGCTTCCGGGGCGGGCGGAACTGCGCAGCGCCAAGATGGCGGCGGCCGCGGTCGGAGTCTCCTTGAGGAGCGGAGTCCCCGCGCGGCTCCTGCGGGCCGGGCCGCGGGCGGTGAGGGGCCGGGGCGGCCGCGGGGGCTGGCAATGGAGGGAGGGGAGGCGTGGCAGAGGCGGCCGGGGGCTGCAGGGGTCCGGGATGGGCGTGGAAGAGAAGGGCGGTGAGCTGAGGGGGAGAGGAAGCTGTGGGGAGGGGGCTGCAACTGGAGTGCGGGGTCTGGAATTGGAATGTGGGATCTGGAATTGGAGTGCGGGGTCTGGAATTGAAATGTGGGATCTGGAATTGGAGTGCGGGGTCTGGAATTGGAGTGCGGGGCCTGGAATTGGAATGTGGGATCTGGAATTGGAGTGCGGGATCTGGAATTGGAGTGCGGGGTCTGGAATTGGAATGTGGGATCTGGAATTGGAGTGCGGGGTCTGGAATTGGAGTGCGGGGTCTGGAATTGGAGTGCGGGGCCTGGAAGGGGCTGTGTGGGAATTGGGGCTGGACAGGAGGGCAGGGCTGGGGAAGGGGCTGGGGGCAGGAGGAGATGAGGTAAAAGGTGGGAAGAGTGGGTGGGAGAAGAGGAAGGAAGGGGCTGTGAGGAGGGGGCTGGAGAGGGCCTGTGGGATCTGGAAGAAGGAATTGTGGGGGCAGGGTGAAAGGGTGGGAGAGAGGGTGTTGTGGGATCTGGGAGGGGCTGTGCGGGATTTGGGGTGGGCAGGGGGAAAGTTCCAGAGGGGCCGGGGGGACTGGAATGCGGTAAAATCTGGGAAGAGTGCGTGGAAAAATGGGGTGGGGTGCGAGGGAATAGGGTCAGCGGCTGAAGGGGTCTGTGGGGTTTGGGAAGGAATAGGGTCAGTGGGAGAGGAGCTGTAGGATTTGGGAAGGAATAGGATCAGTGGGAAAGGAGCTGGAGGGGTCTGTGAGATTTGGGAAGGAATAGGGTCGGGGCTGGAGGGGTCTGTGGGGTTTGGGAAGGAATAGGGTCAGTGGCAGAGGAGCTGTGGGGGTTTGTGGGATTTGGGAGAGGGAAGGAGGAGCAGGAGAAGGGGATGGAGGGAGGGGGCAGGAGGGGCTGGGGGCAGCAGAGATCCAGGAGGAAGAGGTGAAATAGGGGAAGAATGGCCGGGAAAAGGGGGGGGGGGCTGGGGGCAGAGAGCAGCTGCAAGGGTCTGGGAAGGATTTGGGGGAGATAAAGGATAACAGGGAATTTGGGGAGCGGCTCGGGAAAAGGCTGGGAAGAGCAGGGGGAACACTCCAGGAGAAGGTTGGGAAGAGCAGGGGGAACATTCCAGGAGAAGGCTGGGAAGAGCAGGGGGAACATTCCAGGAGAAGGCTGGGAAGAGCAGGGGGAACATTCCAGGAGAAGGCTGGGAAGAGCAGGGGGAACATTCCCAGAAAAGGCTGGGAAGAGCAGAGGGAGCACTCCAGGAGAAGGTTGGGAAGAGCAGAGGGAGCACTCCAGGAGAAGGTTGGGAAGAGCAGAGGGAAGATTCCAGGAGAAGGTTGGGAAGAGCAGCGGGAGCACTCCAGGAGAAGGTTGGGAAGAGCAGAGGGAGCACTCCAGGAGAAGGTTGGGAAGAGCAGAGGGAAGATTCCAGGAGAAGGTTGGGAAGAGCAGCGGGAGCACTCCAGGAGAAGGTTGGGAAGAGCAGAGGGAGCACTCCAGGAAATGGTTGGGAAGAGCAGAGGGAACACTCCAGGAAATGGTTGGGAAGAGCAGCAGGAGCAGGGCCAAGGGTGATCCGGGGAAGAGCAGGAGCTGCTGGGGAATTCTGGGATAACTGGGCAGGGAGAGCCCTGGGGGTTGGAATTTCAGGAATATCGATCTGGCTCCGGGCAGGGGGAGCCCCAGGATAGATTTATATAAAATTTAAAAATTTATATACGAATACATTTAATTTATCTATATATATAATTATGTACATAATATATGTAAGTCCTTATGTAACTTTATGTATTTGTAAATTTTATGGTTTTATATTTATCTATAAATTTATTCATATAATGTGTACATACACATTTATCTACAGACATTATATATAGACATATATATAGACAGACATATATATAAGTAATGTATATAAAATTGTACATAAAGATAGATGTAAAATTATTGTAATTACACATACAGCACAATGTACAAATACTTACAATTTACAAACACATCTATAAATACATGTAATTTATAAATATGCATAGAATATATAAATTCATTCCATATAAATGGCATTGTGTACTTATATATACATATATATGTGTATATATATAAATACAAATATGTGTTCCATGCAATATGTAATATACACTTTATAAATACATAGACTATATATAGAATCTATAAATATAGAAACTATAAATATAGAAACTATAAATGTAAACACAACATATAAATAAATTAAACATGTAATTACATCATTATAATGACAAGTCAGTAGAATATACAAATACATACATATAATTTATAAACACATACCTATAATTTATAAATAAAATACACAATGTACAACGTGTTTGATACTATATAATGCAACATATAAATAGAAAATAATAATAATAATGTGAGTACATGCAGCACAGTGTGCACATATATATCCACACGTAATTCCAAACATAAATATCATGTTTGTATATAGAGCTGTGGAAATATAAATGTGGTTATTATCTTTTTGTGTCTTTATATACGTGTATATACAGCCTGGTGGCATCCAAGGCTGTTTTTCCCAGGATCCAGGATGGATCCAGGCTGGTTTTCCCCAGACCGAGGGTGGGATCTGAGTTTTTCCAGGTGGATCCTGTTTTTCCCTGGATCTGAGGCTGTTTTTCCATGGATCCAGGATAGGATCTGAGGCTGTTTTTCCCTGGATCCAGGCTGGGATCTGAGGCTGTTTTTCCCTGGATCCAGGCTGGGATCTGAGGCTGTTTTTTCCCGGATCCAGGCTGGGATCTGAGGCTGTTTTTCCCTGGATCCAGGCTGGGATCTGAGGCTGTTTTTCCCTGGATCCAGGCTGGGATCTGAGGCTGTTTTTCCCTGGATCCAGGCTGGGATCTGAGGCTGTTTTTCCCTGGATCCAGGATGGGATCTGAGGCTGTTTTTCCCCTGATCCAGGCTGGGATCTGAGGCTGTTTTTCCCTGGATCCAGGATAGGATCTGAGGCTGTTTTTCCCTGGATCCAGGCTGGGATCTGAGGCTGTTTTTCCCTGGATCCAGGCTGGGATCTGAGGCTGTTTTTTTCCCGGATCCAGGCTGGGATCTGAGGCTGTATTTCCCCTGATCCAGGCTGGGATCTGAGGCTGTTTTTCCCTGGATCCAGGCTGGGATCTGAGGCTGTTTTTCCCTGGATCCAGGCTGGGATCTGAGGCTGTTTTTCCCTGGATCCAGGCTGGGATCTGAGGCTGTTTTTCCCTGGATCCAGGATAGGATCTGAGGCTGTTTTTCCCTGGATCCAGGCTGGGATCTGAGGCTGTTTTTTCCCGGATCCAGGATGGGATCTGAGGCTGTTTTTCCCTGGATCCAGGCTGGGATCTGAGGCTGTTTTTCCCTGGATCCAGGCTGGGATCTGAGGCTGTTTTTCCCTGGATCCAGGCTGGGATGTGAGGCTGTTTTTCCCTGGATCCAGGCTGGGATCTGAGGCTGTTTTTCCCTGGATCCAGGATAGGATCTGAGGCTGTTTTTCCCTGGATCCAGGTTGGGATCTGAGGCTGTTTTTTCCCGGATCCAGGATGGGATCTGAGGCTGTTTTTCCCTGGATCCAGGCTGGGATCTGAGGCTGTTTTTCCCTGGATCCAGGCTGGGATCTGAGGCTGTTTTTCCCTAGATCCAGGCTGGGATCTGAGGCTGTTTTTCCCTGGATCCAGGCTGGGATCTGAGGCTGTTTTTCCCTGGATCCAGGCTGGGATCTGAGGCTGTTTTTCCCTGGATCCAGGCTGGGATCTGAGGCTGTTTTTCCCTGGATCCAGGCTGGGATCTGAGGCTGTTTTTCCCCTGATCCAGGCTGGGATCTGAGGCTGTTTTTCCCTGGATCCAGGATGGGATCTGAGGCTGTTTTTCCCTGGATCCAGGCTGGGATCTGAGGCTGTTTTTCCCTGGATCCAGGCTGGGATCTGAGGCTGTTTTTCCCCTGATCCAGGCTGGGATCTGAGGCTGTTTTTCCCTGGATCCAGGCTGGGATCTGAGGCTGTTTTTCCCTGGATCCAGGCTGGGATCTGAGGCTGTTTTTCCCCGGATCCAGGCTGGGATCTGAGGCTGTTTTTCCCCTGATCCAGGCTGGGATCTGAGGCTGTTTTTCCCTGGATCCAGGATGGGATCTGAGGCTGTTTTTCCCTAGATCCAGGCTGGGATCTGAGGCTGTTTTTCCCTGGATCCAGGATGGGATCTGAGGCTGTTTTTCCCTGGATCCAGGCTGGGATCTGAGGCTGTTTTTCCCTGGATCCAGGCTGGGATCTGAGGCTGTTTTTCCCCTGATCCAGGCTGGGATCTGAGGCTGTTTTTCCCTGGATCCAGGCTGGGATCTGAGGCTGTTTTTCCCTGGATCCAGGCTGGGATCTGAGGCTGTTTTTCCCTGGATCCAGGCTGGGATCTGAGGCTGTTTTTCCCTGGATCCAGGCTGGGATCTGAGGCTGTTTTTCCCTGGATCCAGGATGGGATCTGAGGCTGTTTTTCCCTGGATCCAGGCTGGGATCTGAGGCTGTTTTTCCCTGGATCCAGGCTGGGATCTGAGGCTGTTTTTCCCCTGATCCAGGCTGGGATCTGAGGCTGTTTTTCCCTGGATCCAGGCTGGGATGTGAGGCTGTTTTTCCCCTGATCCAGGCTGGGATCTGAGGCTGTTTTTCCCTGGATCCAGGATGGGATCTGAGGCTGTTTTTCCCTGGATCCAGGCTGGGATCTGAGGCTGTTTTTCCCTGGATCCAGGCTGGGATCTGAGGCTGTTTTTCCCCTGATCCAGGCTGGGATCTGAGGCTGTTTTTCCCTGGATCCAGGCTGGGATCTGAGGCTGTTTTTCCCTGGATCCAGGCTGGGATCTGAGGCTGTTTTTCCCTGGATCCAGGCTGGGATCTGAGGCTGTTTTTCCCTGGATCCAGGCTGGGATCTGAGGCTGTTTTTCCCTGGATCCAGGTGTTCCGGCAGGCACAGACAGCGGCGGCGGCGCCGCGGCTGAAGAAATTCGCCATCTACAGATGGGACCCCGACAAGGCCGGGGACAAACCCCGCATGCAGACCTACGAGGTGGATCTGAACAAGTGGGTGTCCCTTGGGAATGGGGCTGGGAGCAATCCCAGCTCCAGGGAAGGGGCTGCTCGCCGCTGGCACAGAGCAGCTCGTTGTGGGCACAGCCTCCGTGGGCGTCATCCCAGGAAAAAGCAGATTTAAGCAGATTTTCCACAGGCACCGTGGGTGTTATCCCAGGAAAAAACACGTTTTCCACATTTCTGGACCATCCCTGGGATGGGTTAAAGAGGTGCTGGTGGCTTTAATAAACTTGATTTATTTGGGAAGTTTGGGGGCTGCCAAAGAAGAGGGAGAGCAGCTTTTCCCAAGGCCAGGTGGTGGCCTGGCAGGTGTCAGGAACAGTGACAAGGGATGGTTTGAACTGAAAGAGGAGAGGTTTGGGTGGGATACTGGGAAGGAATTCTTCCTGGGTGAGATTTAGATGGGATACTTGGAGGGATTTCTTCCCCATGAGGCTGGCACAGAATTCCCAGAGAAGCTGTGGCTTCCACATCCCTGGCAGTGTCCCAGGCCAGGTTGGATGGGGCTTGGAGCCACCTGGGATAGAGGAAGGTGTCCCTGCCCCTGGGAATGGAATGAGAATGTCCCTCCAGCCCAGCCTGTTCTGTGATTGTGTATTCCAGAAGGGAATTCCATGTGCAGCTCACAATTCCCAGGGAGAGATGGTGGGAGCTCTATCCACCCTTCCCGTGGTTTATCCACACCTGGCTGTGGTCTCCCAGAACAGCTCCTGCTTACCTGGGATCCTGGGAAGGGGCTCAGAAACCTCCCTGTGGATGCTGGCCCTGGATTTCCCTGAGCTGCTCCAGAGGGATCCACCCCAAAACCTTCCCAGGAGCTCTTCTAGAGGAATCCACCCCAAACCCTTCCTGAGGGATCCAACCCAAACCCTTCCAGGAGCTCCCCCTCCCACCCAGCCCCTCCTCAAACCCCAGAGGAGCCACAGCTCCGTTTTTGGGGTGGCTTTGCCCCAGTGAATAATCCCTGGGTGTTGCCCCGGGTGTAAAATGACAGAAATTGTCCCTGAGTGTTTGTCCCGTGTCCCTGACTCACGGGGCCAGGCAGGGCTGTCTCAGCCTGACCCAGGGAGGGGAAAAGGGGCCAGCACAGGTCACTGGGTTTGGGTCAGCCGAACCCTCAGTGCTCAGCACAAGAGTGTGACCCAGCCTGCCCCTGGGCTGCCCTGCTGGGCAGAGATCCCTGCTTGATCCCTGGCATTCACACAGAATTAGTGGGAATTGATAAAAACCCTTCCAGGTGCTGCTGAGCGTGGGTGCAGGGGTCAAACCCTGCCTTTGGGGGCTCTGCAGGGTCGGTGATTTGGGATTTCTGCCTCAGGTGTGGGCCCATGGTGCTTGATGCCCTGATCAAGATCAAGAACGAGATGGACTCCACGCTGACCTTCCGCAGGTCCTGCAGGGAGGGTAAGGACAGCACATTCCCACCTGGAATGCCCTCGGGATGCTGTGTGTGCTGACTGTGGGACCCAGACAGCTCAGAACCCCTCCTCTCCCACATCTGGGGATAAAACACCAAGGAGTCACACTCCACAGAGCCCCTCCTCTCCCACATCTGGGGATAAAACACCAAGGAGTCACACTCCACAGAGCCCCTCCTCTCCCACATCTGGGGATAAAACACCAAGGAGTCACACTCCTCAGAACCCCTCCTCTCCCACCCATGAGGGTAAAACACCTGAGTGACCAAGGAGTAAAACTCCTCAGAACCCCTCTCCTCTCACTTCTGGGGATAAAACACCCAAATGAACCAGGGACTAAAATGGCTCAGAACCCCTCCCCTCCCACCCATGGGGATAAAACACCCACATGAACCAAGGAGTAAAGCTGGAGTTGGTGCTCCCAGGGTGTAATGACACAGTTCTGAGCTGCCAGCTCCAGTAATTCCTTCCACAGCTCCCAGTTGTTCCAGTTTCTCTCCCAGTCTGGTTCCTGTGCCGCCTCCCAGTGCGTGGGGAGATCAGGGAGAGATTCCAGCGGCGAGGCTGGGAGGGCAGGGCTGGAGTGGGAGCAGCAGGGGCTGTGCCAGTGCTGCTGTGGGAATCAGACTGGGTGAACTGGGAGAGAGAGAGCACTCAGGACTTCGAGGAACAGCTCCAGGAATCTTCTTCTTGGCCCTTTGGCCGAGGGCAGGGGTGGATTGAGGAAAATGGCACTGGTGATTTGGGGTTGTGGCTGCTCCCAAATCTGGTCTGGGGCTGCTCTCAGACTTCCCCTGGGAAAAACTCCTGAGTCACGGGTCACACTGGGCTGTGGGATTGCATTCCTGGCTGGAATGACTCTGGATTTAGGGTTGTGCTGAGCTGTGGGAGTGCATTCCTGGCTGGAATGACTCTGGATTAGGGTCCTGCTGGGCTGTGGGAGTGCATTCCTGGCTGGAATGGCTCTGGATTAACGAGCTGGGTCTGCAGGCAGGGGCAGTCTCAGGGCAGGCAGTGCCTGGGGATGTTTTGTCTGGGGTGTGAATGGAAAGCAGCACTCCCGAGGCACCTTTTCCTTCGGAATCTGCACGGCAGGGCAGGAATTCCACACGGAGTGGGGCTCCCAGACAGCCAGAACCTTGCCCCGAATCTTCTCCCTGGACAGGACGGGTTTTCAGGCCGGGCTGGTTCCATCCTGCCCCTCTGTGGCTCCCCCGGTGCCACATTCCCGCTGCAGGCGCGTGCTCCCGGCCCTGCTGCCCTCCCCACCTGACTGGAAAATGCTTGGCAGCCTTTCTGCAGTGGGAGGAAAACCTCGTGGCAATCCAGGGGCTGGGACACCCTCAGAGGTGTCATTTCATCCCTTTGTTGGGCTATTTTTGTGGCCCTGCTGCCTCCTGTCACCTTTGGGAGCGCAGTTTGTGCCCTGGGAACGGGCACAAGGGGAGGGGCCTCCTGCCTGGGGGGATGGGGTTACATTCCTGAATTTCAGGATGCTTTGGGCTGTTTTATTCCCCTTTTGTGAGGAGAGGCTGTGGGAGCTGGGCCTGTTTGTTCCAGAGATGGGGAGGCCGAGAGGGGATCCCGTCAGTCCTTACAAATATTTCCAGGGGGTGTCAGGGGATGGTGCCAGACCCTTCCCAGTGGTGCCCAGAGACAGGACAAGGAGCAGCAGCCACAAATTAAAACACAGAAATTCCATTAAAACACAAAAATTCCAGCTGAACCTTTAGGAAAAAGTTCTTTCCCTGGAGTGGAAATCCAGCTTTTAGAGGGAAAAAGGGTAGAGTGAGGTTTGTGAGTTTGCTGTCACTTGGATCCATCCTGTGACCTCCAAGGGTGTGGAAGGAAGAGCAGTGTCAGCCTGGATTCCAGGTTTTAGGGAAAAAAAAAGGGGGGATTAGCACCTCCTCTGACAGCTAATCCTATGAGTAGCAACATACTTGTGGGTTTACTACAGCTTGGATCTGTCCTGTGACCTCCCAGCACAGATAGGAAGGACAAAACCAGGCTGAATTGGGGCTTTTAGGGGCAGAAAAGGTTGGACAGTGCCCAGGGAGGTCCCAGATCTCCCTCTCTGGAGATTCCCAAACCTCCTGGACACATTCCAGTGCCACCTGCTCCAGGGTTGGACTGGATGATTCCCACAGGTCCCTTCCATCCCTGCCAGCCCCGGGATTCTCTGGCTGAGGAGGCTGCAGCAGTTTCCCACGTTTTAATGCCATTTTTTGTTGTGTTTTTTTATTTTTTATTTATTTTATGCCTCTCTCAGCTCCCACCTCATGCCCCAAGCCTGAGAGTGAGGCTGGATGTTCTCCCCTCCCCAGATCACACCCAAGCCCCCTCATTTGCTGCTGGGGAAGGAGCTGCCCCATGGAAAAAGGGGTTTTGGTGCTAATGGAAGCAGCTCCTGTGTTTGATCCTTATTAAAGTTAAAAAACATCTGACCCCGGTGGTGAATTTCAGCCTTCTTCTCCTTTGGGGCATCTCTGGGATGGATGAAGACCCTGGTGGAGCAGGAGGGGTTTTTTGGGGGGAGTCTGGTGGATTGGGAAGAGGTTTTTTGGAACCCTGGCAGGTTGGGAAGAGGTTTTTCCAGGGCAGGTGAAGACACTGATAGAACAAGAAGGGATTTTTGGGATGGGTGAGGCCTCTGGAAGAGCGGGAAGAGGCTTTTCCAGAACTTATGACAAGGTTTTCTGGGATGGGTGAGCACCCTGGTGCGGTGAGAAGAGATTTTTTTGGGGTAAGTGAGGATCCCAGAAGGTTGGGAAGAGCCTTTCCAGCAGGTTTTCTGGGATGGGTAAGGACCCTGGTGGGTTGGGAAGGGGTTTTCCAAGACCTTGTCAGGTTGGGAAGAGGTTTTTTGGGATCCTGGTAGATTGGGAAGAGCCGAGTAGAGTTTCCCCAGGACATCCCAGGGGGGTTTTTGGGGCCAGGAGGGAGAATGCCACACTTGGCTCTGCTTTTCCCCCTCAGGGATCTGCGGCTCCTGCGCCATGAACATCGCTGGCGGCAACACCCTGGCCTGCATCAAAAAAATCGACAGTGACCTCAGCAAAGTCACCAAAATCTACCCCCTGCCCCACATGTACGTGGTGAAGGACCTGGTTCCGGTGAGTGCAGGGCTGGCAGCGGCCAGGGGACACCCTGGGCTGGGACCAGGGCGTGGCTGCTGCCACCAAGGTCAGGGCTCGGGGCTCACGTGTGCCTGGGGTGGGTCCCCGTGACTAAAGGTGTGCTGGCCTGGAATGTGGCAGGTCTGGGGAGGGAATGGCACCTCCTGGCCGGGTGTTCAGGTGTGAATTTGGGGTGAAGCTGTGCCAGGAGGGGATTTGGGTGGGATTTTGGGAAGAGGCTCTGCCCCTGAGGGTGGGGCTGAAGGGAGGGGTCCAGGGCCCCAGGGCTTGGGCAGCAGGGGTGGGATTTGGGGTGGATCCAGCTGGGATGTTCCCTGATTCTCCTCAGCCCCATAACCGGATCCCTGTGCTTTCCTGCCCCAGGACCTGAGTAACTTCTACGCGCAGTACAAATCCATCGAGCCCTACCTGAAGAAGAAGGACGAGTCGCAGGAGGGCAAGCAGCAGTACCTGCAGTCCATAGAGGACCGCCAGAAACTGGTCACTGCAATTTCAGTGCTGAAACCCCTGCCAGAGCCGCCCGGGCTCACAGCTGAGCGCTCAGACCCAACCCTGCAGTGTGGGACACGGCCCCACAGCTGGGGCTGCTGGCTCAGGGCAGGGAGCTGGGCTTGCCGGGGCGGGCTCTGATCCCATCCTCCCCCATCCCATTCCCCTGTGGAATTCCTGCTGCTGGGAGCACTCTGCAGCTTGCAGGCTGGAGCATTCCAGGGGGGAGAGGGTGTCTGGCTGTGCTCCCTGCTCGCTGGGGTTTTGCAGCCTGGAAATCTCCTGGGAGAAGCCAGAGTGCAAGATCTGGGGTGTCTGTCTTGAGCAGGGGGGATTCTGAGGGGAGCTTTTTGAGGGTGGATGAGGAACAGCTCTTTACAAGGCTGATGGTGTGGCAAAGGTTTGGGTGGATTTCCATGGCTGCTGCAGGCATTAGCAGCAGAGCAGGAGGGATTTTTTCCCCTGAGCTGCCAGGATGGATCTATCATTCCAGGATTCTGAGCTCAGCCTGTCCCTGCTCCCCTGTGGAGGCACCAAATCTCTATTTTGGGGAGGGAGAGGTGGATGTGAACAGGAAGGGAGGCTGAGCAAAGGGGATTCAGGGAAGCGCTGCAGGTGTCTCCTGGGTGTCTGCAAGCTGACATCCCATAATAGCCCCCAGTGTGACACCTGAGCAGCCCCAGGGTTGGACAGGCTGCAGGAATCTCTGTCCAGAGGCTGCAGTTTGTTCTCCTGCACCGCTGCAGTTTGTTCTCCTGCACCACTTCCAGCTTCTCTGATCCCTGTGAGCTCTGAAGGGGCTTTTCCCTGCCCTCGGAGTCCCCTTCTCAGCCAGGTGGGAACCAGGAAGCCCAAAAACCACACCTGGAAAACGGCCCTTGATCCCTTTGCTGCAATTCCTCTCCCTTTGGGATCAGCCTGTGTGCAGGAGAAACTTGGATTTTGCTGAAGAATTCCTTTAAATCCTTGAGTGTTTGGAGTGGTGCAGTTAAAAATTAGATTTGGAGTGAGGAGAGGGAGCTCTGCCCTCGGGGCTGGGAGCTCTTCCCTAAGGCTTGTTAGGAGCTGCTGGGAGTTCTGGCACCAGGAATCTTCCTGAACTCAAACTTTTATCCCAGAATAACTTTCAGGAATGTGAATTAAGCCAGGTTGGGCTCTGTCTGGGAGAAGTTGCTGGGCCACAGGGAGGCTCGGGGGACCCTGAGCTCCTCAGTTTCCCATCCAGGATGAGGAATCAGCTCCTCGTTCCAGCAGGAATGAGCAGAGCTGCCTGGATCACTTCCATGCAGGACTAAACTCCTCCTGTGTCTGGAAGGAAATCTGCCCATAAAAAGGGGGAAGTGATCCAGGACCAGCCCCGTTCCAGTGCCAGGGTTGCCCTCAAGGACAGGCTGCACCCTGAGCTGCCCCAGGACTGCCAGGCAGACTCTGCGCTCCCTTCCTGCTGAGCACACCTGGGATGGTCCACTGGGGACAAACCCCTGCCTGTCCTGGCTGGGACGGGCTGGGAGGACGTGGGATGGAGGAGAACTGAGGTGGGAGTGCAGGAACCCGAGGCAAGGATGGAGGAGAACCGAGGTGGGAGTGTAGGAGAACTGAGGTGGGAGTGTAGGAGAACCCGAGGTGGGAGTGTAGGAGAACCCGAGGTGGGAGTGTAGGAGAACCCGAGGTGGGAGTGCAGGAGCCCAAGGTGGGAGTGCAGGAGAATCCAGCAGCTTCCCCTTCCTCTCCAGGCCGTGCCCTTCCCCTGCTGTCGCAGATCCTGGTTCATTGTGTGGCTCCTGGAACCATGGAATACCCTGGGAGGGGAGGGGGCCACGAGGACCATGGGGGCCGCTCCTGGCCCCAGTCTGGAAGGGTTGGGATTGTTCCCCTCAGGAATTGCTGCCCCACAGGCTCACATGGGAGCTGCTCACAGGGGTGGAGCCCCTGTGTCACCAGCCCTGCGGTGACAGCCTGCCGTGTCCCCTCCCTCGCAGGACGGGCTCTACGAGTGCATCCTGTGTGCCTGCTGCAGCACCAGCTGTCCCAGCTACTGGTGGAACGGGGACAAGTACCTGGGCCCCGCCGTGCTCATGCAGGTGAGGACAGACCCTTTGTCACCTGCCCGGTGTCACCTGGCCAGTGTCACCTGGCTGGTGTCACCTGGCCAGTGTCACCTGGCTGGTGTCGATGCCTTGGGGTGGCTGCCTGGAGCAGAGGCCAGACAGGGCTAAGAGAATAAAGTGGGTGTTCACTGAAGGCCTTCCACAGATACACCTTGGGCAGTCAGGAGCCTCTGAGGCCACACCCAAAATGGACAATGGGCACAAGTTTTTCAGACAATTATAAATTTTTAACCCCATTTACCTATCAGGGGTTAATGCTCCAATTACAGCTTCAGGTAATGAAGTCATTTACCCCCAGTTTGCTGCCCCCCAACTCATTTTGTTTATACTTTTCAGGGCCTGAGGCTGGGGGGTTTCTTTGAGTTTCAGGCCCAGAGAAATTGCTGTGTCTGCCCAGAACGGGGGAGCAGCAGCTGACAGGCTGTGTGGAGTTTAGAGTTAGGCACTAATGCAGCACAGGATCTGAAAAATACAAAATATAAAATATAAAATCCTGGCCCGGCGCTCCTGGGTGGGTGTTGCTGTGGGATCCCCAGCTGGTGCCAGCAGTGTCCCTGTCCCCAGCGGAGTTTGTGGTGTTCCCAGCAGTGTCCCTGTCCCAGCAGTGTCCCTGTCCCAGCAGTGTCCCAGCAGTGTCCCTGTCCCAGCAGTGTCCCAGCAGTGTCCCTGTCCCCAGCAGAGTTTGTGGTGTTCCCAGCAGTGTCCCAGTCCCAGCAGTGTCCCTGTCCCAGCAGTGTCCCAGCAGTGTCCCTGTCCCAGCAGTGTCCCTGTCCCAGCAGTGTCCCAGCAGTGTCCCAGTCCCCAGCAGTGTCCCTGTTCCAGCAGTGTCCCAGCAGTGTCCCAGCAGTGTCCCAGTCCCAGCAGTGTCCCAGTCCCAGCAGTGTCCCTGTCCCAGCAGTGTCCCAGCAGTGTCCCAGTCCCAGCAGTGTCCCTGTCCCAGCAGTGTCCCTGTCCCAGCAGTGTCCCAGCAGTGTCCCAGTCCCCAGCAGTGTCCCTGTCCCAGCAGTGTCCCTGTCCCAGCAGTGTCCCAGCAGTGTCCCAGTCCCCAGCAGTGTCCCTGTTCCAGCAGTGTCCCAGCAGTGTCCCTGTCCCAGCAGTGTCCCTGTCCCAGCAGTGTCCCCAGCAGTGTCCCAGCAGTGTCCCTGTCCCAGCAGTGTCCCTGTCCCAGCAGTGTCCCAGTCCCCAGCAGTGTCCCTGTCCCAGCAGTGTCCCTGTCCCCAGCAGTGTCCCAGCAGTGTCCCAGCAGTGTCCCTGTCCCCAGCAGTGTCCCAGTCCCAGCAGTGTCCCAGCAGTGTCCCAGTCCCAGCAGTGTCCCAGCAGTGTCCCTGTCCCAGCAGTGTCCCAGTCCCAGCAGTGTCCCTGTCCCCAGGCGTGTCCCTGTCCCAGCAGTGTCCCTGTCCCAGCAGTGTCCCCAGCAGTGTCCCTGTCCCAGCAGTGTCCCTGTCCCCAGCAGTGTCCCTGTCCCAGCAGTGTCCCAGCAGTGTCCCTGTCCCCAGGCGTGTCCCAGTCCCAGCAGTGTCCCTGTCCCAGCAGTGTCCCAGCAGTGTCCCAGTCCCAGCAGTGTCCCAGTCCCAGCAGTGTCCCTGTCCCAGCAGTGTCCCCAGCAGTGTCCCAGCAGTGTCCCAGCAGTGTCCCTGTCCCAGCAGTGTCCCAGCAGTGTCCCAGTCCCAGCAGTGTCCCTGTCCCAGCAGTGTCCCAGCAGTGTCCCTGTCCCCAGGCGTACCGCTGGATGATCGACTCCCGCGATGAGTTCACGGAGGAGCGCCTGGCGCAGCTGCAGGATCCCTTCTCCCTGTACCGCTGCCACACCATCATGAACTGCACCCGCACCTGCCCCAAGGTACGGGGGACACGGGGACACGGGGACACGGGCACGGGCTGCCGTGGAGGGAGCGGTCAGGTCACGGTGGCAGTGCCAGCCCTGCCGTGGCACCAGGACATGGCGCTGCCCCAGGCTGCTCCAGCCAGGCCTGGGCACTGCCAGGGATCCAGGGGCAGGCACAGCCTCTCTGGGAATTCCAGCCCAGGGCCTCTCCACGCTCACAGGGAAGGATTTACCCCAATATCCCACCCAAACCTCCCCTCTGTCAGTTCAAACCATGTCCCCTTATACTGTCACTGCCTGTCCCCATCCCTCCCTTTCTCAGGCTGCCTTGAGGTGGCAAGGCCACAGTGAGGTCTCCCCATCCCTTTTCCATGTCTTTTCTGAAATTCCTGGTGGTTTTCATAGGAGAAGATCCTGTTAGGCCTCAGTTTCCCCATACTTGCCTCATTCTGCTGAGCCTGGAGCTCCCCGGTGCTGGGATCAGCTTTTCCTCCTCTGACCCCAGGATTTGGGAGCAGGGCCCTGCCAGGAGAGCTCCAGGGAATTTCTGAGCCCTTCCCATGGAGAACAGAGGGAGCTTTCCCAGTGTGGCTGTGCCTCTTCCCAGCCTCGCTGCTGGGAGTGAGGAGCTGCTCCCTGTCAGGGCTCCAGCCACAGCTCTCATCCCAGAGCAGGAAAACCCCTCAGCCCTGGAGCCAGGCTGTTCCAGGCTGCCTGCTGCCTCTGGAAATCCAGACGGCCATAAAAACCTGGAATTGTGTCCTGTGTCTCCCTTTGATCCCGATCAAAGCCCAGCTCCCCGGGAGAGTTTGGCTCCAGGGGCAGGAGGGGAGCTCCAGCTCCGCGTCCTGCTCCGGGCTGGGCCGCTCTTCCCAGGGAAACTGAGGCTGGGAGGGAGCAGAGCTGCATCTGGACCCTCTGGAATTCCCAGCCTGCCCCCAAAGTGAGGCTGGGATGAGGCAGAGCTGCACCTGGAGCCCCTGGAATTCCCAGCCTGGCTGGAGTCAGAGCTGGCCCAGGCTGGAAATGAGGGTTCATGTCAGGCTGGACACGGATTTTTAGGGAAAAAAGAGATCTTGAGCAGCCCCTCTAACAAATATTTTTGTGACTTTGCTACGACTTCAATCTGTCCTGCAGTCTCCCAGCACAGAAAGGAAGGACAATATCAGCCAAGTTCCAGCTTTTAGGGGATAAAAACGTGGGGTAGCAGCAGATTTGAGTTTGCTGTCACTTGGATGCAGCCTGACCTCCCAGTGGAAAGACATAACCAGCTCAGCTCCATCCAGAAAAAGGGATGCTGAGCACCTGCTCAGTGCAGAGAGGAAGGACTACAGCAGCTGCATTCCAGGTTTTAGGGAGAAAAAAGGTGGAGTAGCAGCAGATTTGGGAGTTTGCTGTCACTTGGATCCAGCCTGTGACCTCCCAGGGTTTGGAAGAAAGGAGAATATATGGCTGGAATCAGGGTTTTGGGGGAAAAAAGGGAGTGCTGAGCACCTCCTGTACTGAGTGTTTCTATGAGTAGCAACTCCTTTGTGATTTTATTGTGACTTGGATCCCACCTGGGGCCTCCCAGTGCTTGAGAGGAAGGACAGCATCAGCTCAGTTCCAGGATTTAGGGGGAAAATGGTGGAGTAGCAGCAGATTTGGGAGTTTGCTGTGACTTGGATCCATCCGTGACCTCCCAGCTTTTTTAAAAAGGACAGAATTAGCTGAATTCCAGCTTTTAGGGGGGAAAAGGTGGAATAGCAGCAGATTTGGGAGTTTATTACAACTGTAACCCATCCTGTGACCTCCCAGGGTTTGAAAGGAAGGAGAATATCAGCTGAATTCCAGGTTTTAGGGGGAAAAAGGTGGAATAGCAGCAGATTTGGGAGTTCAGTACGGCTGGGATGAGGAGGAGGGAGGGAGGGAAAGGGATGGAGAGGGAGGGAAGGTGGGAGAGAGGTGCTCCAGCCCCCCCAGGCTCTGACCAGCCCCTCCCACAGGGGCTGAACCCCGGCAAAGCCATCGCAGAGATCAAGAAGATGATGGCGACCTACAAGCAGAAGGCGGCGACTGCCTGAGGGCGGAGTGGCCCCGGAGTGACCCCGGAGTGGCCCCGGAGTGGCCCCGGAGTGGCCCTGGAGTGACCCTCACACCTGGGCGGCTCCAGCAGGGCGTTGCCTGTGCACCTGCAATAAAGGCTGTAAAGAACAGCTCGGGCTCCATCCTTTATTATTCATTTCTTATTCATTTCTTATTCATTTATTTATTAAATCCCTTCATAGAGCGTTTTGCCATCCCAGAGCTCTCGGGGCTGGGAGGCTCTGGGAATCCTGGGATCAGCTGGGAGCAGGGAATGGTGGAGGGATCCTGAAATCCCTGAGGATTTGGAGGGTTTGGAGCTCCTGGGGTGCAGGGTGGGGGCAGATCCACCAGGAGCGAGGTGTCCTCTCCAACCCGTGGGATCCTGGTTTGTATTCCTGGGTTCTACTCCAAATCCTAAGAAAATTGGGTTTCTTAGGGGTGGGTCTTCCTCTTTTCTCCAAAACAAGTGCATTTTTTTACCTCCAGATCCACCAGGAACAAGGAGTTCTCTTCCTACCCCATGGGACCCTGGTTTGTATTCCTGATTTCTACTCCAAATCCTAAGAAAATGGGAATTTTTTAGGGGTGAATCCTTCTCTTTTCTCTGATATTTTTACCTCCAGACCCCTGTTCCACCCGGAGCGAGGTGTTCTGTTCCCACCCCGTGGGACCCTGGTTTGTATTCCTTTTATTCCAAATCCCAGGAAAATGGGATTTTTTTAGGGATGAATCTTCATTTTTTCCCTGTTATTTTTACCTGCAACTTTCTCCAGTTTGGGCTGTTTGGAGCAGCTCCTGGGGCTGAGAGAAAAGAGCTGCTCCAGCCTTGCTGATGAATTCGTGATTTTGGTCTGAATAATTCAAACCTCCTGGAAATGGGATGCTGCTCCTGTGAGGTCACAGGGACGCCACTCCTGGGGTGTCACAGCCGGTTTTGGGGTGCAGACTCCAATTCCCGGCATCCCCAGGGTGCCACACCCCCCCGTTTTGGGGTGTCACACCCCGGTTTTGGGGTGCGGACTCCAATTCCCGGCATCCCCTGGGGTGTCACACCCCGGTTTTGGGGTGCGGACTCCAATTCCCGGCATCCCCCGGGGTGTCACACCCCGGTTTTGGGGTGCGGACTCCAATTCCCGGCATCCCCCGCCGTTCCGGGCCCGCCCCTTCCGGCGGCTCGCGGGGCCGCGCCATGAGCTCAGGTCAGGAACCGGCACCGGCACCGGGATCGGGATCGGGATCCGGGAATGGGATCGGGAATGGGATGAGGGGTCGAGATCAGGGACCGGGATCCCCAGAGTGGCCGGAGCCTCTCGGACCCCAAAAGCGCCGCCGGGGGCTCCCGGGGGCTCCCGGGGCCGCTCCAGCCCAGCCCGGGGGGGGCGGGACCGGTGCGGCTCCAGTCCCATTTATTCCCGTTTATTCCCATGCATTCCCATTTATTCCCGTTTATTCCCATTTATTCCCGTCTATCCCCATTTATTCCCGTTTATCCCTATGCATTCCCATTTATTCCCGTTTATCCCCATTTATTCCCGTCTATCCCCATTTATTCCCGTTTATCCCCATGTATTCCCATTCAGTCCCATTTATTCCCATTGATTTCGCTGTATTATTTTGCCTTTCTTCTAAAATTTTGCTTTTTAAATTTGCCTTATTATGCTTTATTTTTTAAATTTTGCTTTATTCTGTTGCCATCTTTTAAAATGTTGCATTTTGATTTTGCTTTTTTATTTTGTCTTAATTCTCTTTATTATTCTGCTTTATTTGACTTAATTTAATTTTATTTTGCTTTTTTGCTTCCTTATTTTCCTTTCTTTTTACTTTCATTTTTTTATTTTACATTTGGCATCATTATTTTGCTGTAGTTTTGTTCCCTAACTTTGTTTTTCTGCTTTTTAATTGTGCTTTAATTTGCTTTTTTCCTTTGATTTGTCAGTTTTTTCACTTCATTTCTCTTTATTTTTTTCCTTTATTTTGTTTTTTAATTTTCATTTTTCTCCTTTTTTTACCCCAATTCATTTTGCCTTTTCTCTTTTGCTTTATTTCACTTTTTATGTTCCGTTTCTCTTTTATTTCACTTTATTTTGCTTTTTTATTTTGTTCCGTTTCTCTTCTATGTCGCTTTATTGGGCTCCACTTCCCTTTTTTATTTTGCTCCACTTCCCTTTATATTTCGCTTTATTTCCCCTTTTTTTATTTTGCTTCATTTCCCGTTTTTATCCCACTTTCTTTCCCGGTTTCCCAGCCCCTCTCCTATCCCAGGACCTCCTGGCTCTGCATCCCTCGGGAATTTCAGCCCTGGGAACACAGCTGTGGATCCGAGGGGAAGGAATCACAGGAAGGGCTGTGGGGTGCTCCAAACCCCAAACCCTCCAAACCCCAAACCCTCCAAACCCCTCAAACCCCAAACCCTCCAAACCCCCAAACCCCCAAACCCTCCAAACCCCTCAAACCCCAAACCCTCCAAACCCCTCAAACCCCAAACCCTCCAAACCCCCCAAACCCCCAAACCCCAAACCCTCCAAACCCCCCAAACCCCAAACCCCCCAAACCCTCCAAACCCCTCAAACCCCAAACCCAAACCCTCCAAAACCAAACCCTCCAAACCCCCCAAACCCCCCAAACCCTCCAAACCCCTCAAACCCCAAACCCTCCAAACCCTCAAAAACCCTAACCCAAATCCAAACTCCTCCAAAACCCCAAAACTCCCCCCCCAAACCCCAAAGCCTTCAAACCCCCTCAAACTGTCCAAATCCTTCAAACCCCAAACCCTCTAAACCCTCCAAACCCCAAACTCTCCAAACCCCAAACTCCCCAAACCCCACAGCCAGATCCCCTTGGCCCTCCCAGAGCTGCTTCCCGTGCGTGGATCCCACCCAGAATTTGGGAAGGCTCCCATCCCTCTCCCATGGGGATTGTTGATAACGGGGGTGGGGTTTGGGGTCGGAAGGACCCATCACCTCTCAGATCCCATCCCAGAGCGGTCCTAGGGGTTTTTTTTCATGGATGAATGGCGGAATATGGTGCTGGGTGGGAAAAGGGCACCCGGGGTTCCGGATCCTTCCGGGGCTCCCGGCTGGGATTCTCGTTCCTGGGAATGTGGGAGTGGCACTGCCAAGTGACCTTTGCCCCTTTCCTGCTCCAGGAAGAGCAGCGGGGCAGGGGGTACATCCCTGGCTGCTCCGGGGCTTCCGTCCCTGTGGGGATCCCGCTCGGATCCCCAGGGATCCCCCTCGCCCACCCCAATCCCGATCCCGATCCACAGCCGAGCAGCGCGCGGGGTCAAAGCTCCCCCTTTTTTCCCTGAGTTCCTAATTCAAGGGTTGCAGGAGATGTTCCCACCCTGGTTCCTCACTTCCCGAGGGGAATGCCGGGAGCACAGCTCCTGTTCCTAAGGGAGGGAGGAGCCCTCATTTACCTGGAACTGGGGGAAATGTGGGATTGGGATGTGAAGCCCCTGTTTTCCCACTCACACCGCGATGTTCCCCAAGCCAGGATGTTCCTGGCACTTCCCTCCAGACTGGCAGCTGGGTTTGGGTGCCGGGGAGGATCCCCCTGTGCCAGAAGGGTTGGAATGCCGGGATCTCGGCCGGTATCACCGGCACACGGCACAGCCAGCACTGCCCCGCTCCTCGCAGAGGATCTCTCCCAAAAACCCAAGCCACAACTGCTGCAGGCGGACAGGGCTGCTGGGAATTCCCAGGAATTTGTTCCTCAGCTGTCTCAAGGGTTTGATGCCCAAGCGTGGATTTCCCAGCACTGCGGAGTCCAAATCCCAGTTTTCCATGTCCCCAGCTTGGATCAGGCCCTTCTCAGCCTTTGTTCCTCCAGCCTTGGCCTGTTTTTCCAGAAGGACCCAACCGCCCGGTCAGGCGCGTTTGCTCCGGAGGCACAGCATCCGTGTGTGGGATCCATGGGAAGGGCAGAGTGTCCTTGTCCGGCTGGGATCCGTGTGTGGGATCCATGGGAAGGGCAGAGTGTCCCTGTCCAGCTGGGATCCATGTGTGGGATCCATGGGAAGGGCAGGAGAATCGCCAGGATCTCAGCCCGGCCCCGCGCTCAGCCGCGGGATCTCCCATCCCGAGCCAAAGGCTCTGGAAGATCCTCCTGGGTTCAGTCTCACCCTCCATGACCCAAACACTTCCTGACGTTGTCTCTCCTTCCTGGCTTTTGCCTTATCCTGATTTTCTGTGTCCCCATTTCCCTGAGTTGGCCTTGGCAACCCCATCCCATCAGCCTCAGTGGTTGGAACGGAAACTTCCAAGGATGGAGCTTCCTGATCTTGTGTGCAGCTTCCAGCCAATGTGAAGGGATGGATGGATGGATGATGGATGGATGGACACAGGGATGGATGGATGGATGGATGGATGGATGGATGGATGGATGGATGGATGGATGATAGATAGATAGATAGATAGATAGATAGATAGATAGATAGATAGATAGATAGATGAAGGCATGGATCCATGGATGGATGGATGGAGGGATGGATGGATGATAGATGGATGAAGGCATGGATCCATGGATGGATGGATGGATGGATGGTGCTGCCCAAGGACTGTCCAGCAGGAACCACGGGTGCAGGAGGTCTCCAGGCCCCCTTGGGGTTTATTTGCAGCCAGAAAGGGGCTTGGGAAGGGCCAGGGCAGCTGGGGGAGCTGATGGAGGAGCCTCTGGGAGCAGCATCCTTCTGTTTTCCATGTGCACCTCCGCTGGGGAGGGGCTGCCACTCGGATCCAAACCCTGGGACAAGGACCCAGCATTCCCAGCTGATCCTCAGCTGGATCCCGATCGGGATCGTGGATCCCAATCCAAGATCTTGGATCTCTTCCGGCTCTGCGCTCTGGAGTCCAAGGGTTCACCCCCACCTGCCAGGATGTCCAGTGGCTGTGGGAGCATCCAGAGCAGCCTCTTCCCAAATTTCCACCAGAGAGGAGAGGGCAGGGCCTGGACTTGGAGCTGGGCAGCTGCAGGGAATTCCAGGTGGGATTTTGGCCATGCACATCCTTCATCAGTGCGGATCTTGACTCCCCTCTTCCCCGGACCAGCCGGGCTGGTGCATCCTGAGCCCTCTCCGGGATTCCAGCGTCTCCTGGCCCTTATCCTCCCTCCTAATCCCTGTTTTAGTGGCGGAGAGGGAAGCAGAGAGCAGAGCTCTGTGCAGGGCTCCGGGGAAATTCCCGGGATCCGGAGGCGGAGAAGGAACATCCAGCAGCCCCCGCGCCGTGTTTGCCGACAAGGAGTGGCCTCGGGGCTGGGATTGCGGCGGCAGCGCGGCCGCTCCGCTCCGGATCTGCCCGGCCACGGCCGCGGGGGCGCCGGGGATGGCGGCGATGCCGGTCCCATCCCGACCGATCCCACCTTTCCCGATCCCATCCCGGCCGATCCCATCCTGACCGACCCCATCCCGACCGATCCCACCTTTCCTGATCCCATCCCGGCCGATCCCATCCTGACCGAGCCCACCTTTCCTGATCCCAGCCCGGCCGATCCCGCCCCCACCGGGAGCGGCTCCGCTGCGCTCCCGGCAGGATGAGGCGGGGTGAGTCTGTGCCGGGGCTTCTCCTCACCTGCCGAGCTTTGGGAACAGCCGGGATGGGAGCAGGAGGGGAGGAACCCCACAGGAACGGGGCTGGAATCCCGCTAGGACGGGGCTGTGCGGAGCCACTTGGTTTCTCCCAAGGATTTGTTGCTTTAGGATCAAGAAAAGCCGGGATAGTTCCATTCAGGAGAGGGGTGGGCCGGGCTTCCCATTGCAGAGGCTCCAGGAAGGGAACTGGGCTGATTTCAGGTTGTTGGATACTTTCCCCCCCTCCTGCAGATCCCGGGAAAAGCCTTTGTGTGAGACCCATCGCCCCTGCCCTGTCCTTTGTCCTTCCCTTGGGAAGGGCAGCACTCCCGGTGTCCCTGCAGCTGGAATTCCCAATTTTTGCAGCATTTGAGGCTGGCACTGGGGACAGCTGACCCCTCCCTTCCTTTCCTTGGCTTCTGGGACAGCTTTTGTTTTGCTGAACCGTCCCTCAGACTCATTCCCCAATTCCTGCCCTCCAAACTTATCCCATGGAGCAACACCAGCTGTGCTGCGGGAGCTGGAGATGGATCCCCCCACCGGGATCACCAAAAACAGGGAATGGTTTTAATGAACGGCTTCTGTCCCCTGCAGAGGACAGGGAGCAGCAGGAATCCAGCCGGGGTGGTTTTTCCAGTGTAAATCCGTGAGCTGGTCTCAGTGCCCTCCTGGAAACCCAGCCCCGGCCCAGGCAGGAAATATCCACGTGTTCCAGGAGTGGGAACAGCTCCCGGCTCTGGCTCCGTGCTTGTGCCACGTGTTGCCTCCCCGCTGCTGCTCTGAGATCCCAGCCTTGGGAATGCCGTGATCGTAATCCATCCTGGATTTAGGGAATGAGCAGGCTCACTGACCCGTGATCCATCCTGGATTTGGGGAATGAGCAAGTTCAGCTTCAGGCAGGGAGGGTGATGGTTGAGATCCCACCTGGGGGGATTCCAGGGATGATCCCTGATCCCAGTTTCCAAGGCTGGGCTTTGGGGTGCAGCAGAGCCCGACGGGAATCGGAGCATGGTTAAAACTGGGAAATGCCAATTTTTTGGCAGCCAGGAGCAAACCCAGGGAGCAAATAAGGAGCAAACGAGCTGGAAAAGTGGCAGGGAGAGCTGTCCTGGCTCAGGCCCAGCCCTGCTCCCTTCCCGTGCCCGCTGAGCTCCTGGGGTAACGCCAGAAATCCCAGCGCTGCTCCGGCGTCGTCCCCGTGACCGTCACGTGCCGGGGGGGATGAGGGGGCAGCAATCCTGGCTGGATGGGCCAGGAGCCACCAGCTCCTCCCGGGGCTGGCCGGGGATGGCATCGCCGGGAGCCTGGCCCCGGGGATAACCGGCCCCTCTCCTGACCCTTCTCCGTGTTTCTGGTGGATTTGCAGACAGCAGCCGGCTGCTGGGGGCCCGGCGCCTGGGCTACGGGACGCTGCAGCCGGACACGGAGCCGGCCCACATGGTAGGTCCGGCCTGGGGGGTCCCCCACACCCATCCCGGTGCTTCCCACACCCCCAGGTGCTGCTTTTCCAGCCCCTTGGTTTGCCCTGCCTGGGGTTTGGTCACGCCGGGATTTTGGGAGTTCAGGGTTTAATGGCTGGTGATGGATTTTAGCTGATGTTATGGCTGAGCAGCCCAGTGCAGGTGATTGATTCCCAGTGATTGATTCCCAGTGATTGATTCCCAATGATTGATTCCCAGTGATTGGTTCCCAGTGATTGATTCCCAGTGACTCCCAGTGACTGATTCCCAGTGATTCCCAGTCATTGATTCCCAGTGATTCCCAGTGATTGATTCCCAGTGATTGATTCCCAGTGATTGATTCCCAGTGATTCCCAGTGACTGATTCCCAGTGACTGATTCCCAGTGATTCCCAGTGACTGATTCCCAGTGATTCCCAGTGAATGATTCCCAGTGATTCCCAGTGATTGATTCCCAGTGATTCCCAGTGATTGATTCCCAGTGATTCCCAGTGACTGATTCCCAGTGACTCCCAGTGACTGATTCCCAGTGATTCCCAGTGACTGATTCCCAGTGACTCCCAGTGATTGATTCCCAGTGACTCCCAGTGACTGATTCCCAGTGACTCCCAGTGACTGATTCCCAGTGACTCCCAATGATTGATTCCCAGTGACTCCCAGTGATTGATTCCCAGTGACTCCCAGTGACTGATTCCCAGTGACTCCCAGTGACTGATTCCCAGTGACTCCCAATGATTGATTCCCAGTGATTCCCAGTGATTGATTCCCAGTGATTGATTCCCAGTGATTGATTCCCAGTGATTCCCAGTGACTGATTCCCAGTGACTGATTCCCAGTGATTCCCAGTGACTGATTCCCAGTGATTCCCAGTGAATGATTCCCAGTGATTCCCAGTGATTGATTCCCAGTGATTCCCAGTGATTGATTCCCAGTGATTCCCAGTGACTGATTCCCAGTGACTCCCAGTGACTGATTCCCAGTGATTCCCAGTGACTGATTCCCAGTGACTCCCAGTGATTGATTCCCAGTGACTCCCAGTGACTGATTCCCAGTGACTCCCAGTGACTGATTCCCAGTGACTCCCAATGATTGATTCCCAGTGATTCCCAGTGATTGATTCCCAGTGATTCCCAGTGACTGATTCCCAGTGACTCCCAGTGATTGATTCCCAGTGATTCCCAGTGATTGATTCCCAGTGATTCCCAGTGATTGATTCCCAGTGATTGATTCCCAGTGATTCCCAGTGACTGATTCCCAGTGATTGATTCCCAGTGATTCCCAGTGACTGATTCCCAGTGACTCCCAGTGACTGATTCCCAGTGATTCCCAGTGACTGATTCCCAGTGACTCCCAATGATTGATTCCCAGTGATTCCCAGTGATTGATTCCCAGTGACTCCCAGTGACTGATTCCCAGTGATTCCCAGTGACTGATTCCCAGTGACTCCCAGTGACTGATTCCCAGTGATTCCCAGTGACTGATTCCCAGTGACTCCCAGTGACTGATTCCCAGTGATTCCCAGTGATTGATTCCCAGTGACTCCCAGTGACTGATTCCCAGTGATTCCCAGTGAGTGATTGATTCCCAGTGACTCCCAGTGACTGATTCCCAGTGATTCCCAGTGAGTGATTGATTCCCAGTGACTCCCAGTGACTGATTCCCAGTGATTCCCATTGATTGATTCCCAGTGACTCCCAGTGACTGATTCCCAGTGATTCCCATTGATTGATTCCCAGTGACTCCCAGTGACTGATTCCCAGTGATTCCCAGTGACTGATTCCCAGTGATTCCCAGTGATTGATTCCCAGTGACTCCCAGTGACTGATTCCCAGTGATTCCCATTGATTGATTCCCAGTGACTCCCAGTGACTGATTCCCAGTGATTCCCAGTGAGTGACTGATTCCCAGTGACTCCCAGTGACCAATTCCCAGTGATTCCCAGTGACTGATTCCCAGTGACTCCCAGTGACTGATTCCCAGCGATCCCCTCCCCTCCAGGAGGTGACGGGCTACCAGCGCAGGACGTGGCGGGTGCTGCTGTGCCACGCGGGCTCCGTGCTGAGCGCGGGGCTGCTCCTGCTGCTCTTCCACTGGAAGCCCAGCCTGGAGGTGCAGGCCAAGTGCCAGCCCTGCGCCCTGGGCCAGGCGGACTGGGTCATCATCAGGGTGAGTCCCCGGGGATCCCGGCCAGCATTCCCAGCCTGGGAGTCTGGGAGTCTGGGGTGGGGTTCTGGGAGACTGGGTTGGGTTCTGTGGGTCTGGGGTTGGATTCTGTGGGTCTGGGGTGGGATTCTGGGGGTCTGGATTGGATTCTGTGCATCTGGGGTTGGATTCTATGGGTCTAGGGTGGGATTCTGTGGGTCTGGGGTGGGTTTCTGGGAGTCTGGATTGGATTCTGTGGGTCTGGGGTTGGATTCTGTGGATTGGGAATTGGAGTCTGTAGATCTGGGGTTGGATCTTGTTGGATCCAGGGTTGGATTTTGTGGATCTGGGGCTGGATTCTGTGGGTCTGGGGTTGGATTCTGTGGATTGGGAATTGGATTCTGTAGATCTGGGGTTGAATTTTGTTGGATCCAAGGTTGGATTTTGTGGATCTGGGGTTTGATTCTGTGGATCCGGGGTTGAGCTCTGCCCCAGGTTCCCAACAGGACCCTGGGAATGTTTTCTCTCCTTGTCCTCCTGCCTGTGTCTGGCATCTCGTTTCCTCAAGCACCAGATTATTCCAGGAATTTATTACCATTATTATTATTATCATTCCTAGAATTGTCCCATTCCAGGAATCATTATTATTCCTAAAATAACTCCACGTTTCCCCCTTCCATCCCAACCTACCCAGCTCGAAATTTCTCTTCATTGTCCCCAGATCTCAGCCACCACCTGGGATGGGTGGCCAGGGCCTCCCGGGTTCTGGAAGGAGCTGGGAACACACCGGGCGTTCCCAGTCCCCCCTGCCAGCCCATCCCTGTGTTTCAGGACCGTTTCGGGCAGTGCTTCACCACCAAGGTGCTGACGGAGCCGCTGGGCGAGGCCGGGTGAGCCGGGCTCTGTCCCTGAGGGCTCCGGAGCCGCTCTGGGGAGGGGGACTGGGCCCGGGTGGCCCTGAGGGAGGGTGACAGGCCATGGCTAACCCCCAATGTCCCTGAGGGAGGGTGACTGAGCCCGAGTGTCCCCAGGAGAGGGTGACTGAGCCTGAGTGTCCCTGAGGGAGGGTGGCTGAGCCTGAGTGTCCCTGAGGGAGGGTGGCTGAGCCCCGATGTCCCTGAGGAGGGTGACTGAGCCCAAATGTCCTTTAGGAAGGGTGACTGAGCCCGGGTGTCCCTGAGGAAGGGTGGCAGGCCAGGGCTGAGCCCCGATGTCCCTGAGGGAGGGTGGCTGAGCCCGGGTGTCCCTGAGGGAGGGTGGCTGAGCCCCGATGTCCCTGAGTGAGGGTGGCTGAGCCCGGGTGTCCCTGAGGGAGGGTGGCTGAGCCCAGGTGTCCCCGAGGGAGGGTGGCTGAGCCCGGGTGTCCCTGAGGGAGGGTGGCAGGCCATGGCTGAGCCCGGTTCCCCCAGCAGCCTGGAGCAGCACCCCGGGGCCCAGCCGGACCGCAGGAGCAGCGTCGCCGTGGCGGTGCCGGACGAGGAGGAGAGCCGTGACACCGTGCGGCTGCACGACAAGGACGAGGTGGCACCGGGACCTTCCCCACCCCCCAAACCCTCTCCCTGTCCCTGGACACCCCACTCATGCTTCATTTTCCCATCCCTGTCCAGCAGAAGAACCTCCTGAGGTATTACCTGTTCCAGGGAATGCGCTACGTGTGGCTGGAGCGGCGGCAGGCCTTCTGCAGAGTCAGGTACTCCCAGAGCCCGGCATTCCTGCTCCCTCAGGATCCTCCTGGATCCCAGCATTCCTGGCATTCCTGCTCCCTCAGGATCCTCCTGGATCCCAGCATTCCTGGCATTCCTGCTCCCTCAGGATCCTCCTGGATCCCAGCATTCCTGGCATTCCTGCTCCCTCACGATCCTCCTGGATCCCAGCATTCCTGGCATTCCCAGCTCCCTCACGATCCTCCTGGATCCCGGCATTCCTGGCATTCCTGCTCCCTCAGGATCCTCCTGGATCCCAGCATTCCTGGCATTCCCAGCTCCCTCACGATCCTCCTGGATCCCGGCATTCCTGGCATTCTCAGCTCCCTTAGCTCCCTCAGTACCCTCCTGCCCCGGCAGCCCCAGCACCACCCATCCCTTGGTGCCTTTTCGGGGCTCCCTAAAATCAGACTAAATTAAGGGAATAAAATCACTTGTATTGTTTGAAGGCCTTCAGTCAGGGCAGTCAGAAGTCTTCGAGAGGGGCTACACCCAAAAATGGACCATGGCTCATGGGTTTTCACACTTTGATAACTTTGTTCCATTTGCATATTGGGGGTTAATCCTCCAATTCCAGCTTCAGCTAATGAAGTCATTTACCCCGAGCTTGCTCCCCCCATCTCCCTTCTGTTGAATTTCTCGGGGCCTGAGGCAGTGAGGTGTCCTGGATTGCCAGGCCTGGAGAGGAATTGTTGTGTCTGCCCAAAACGGGAGAGCAGCAGCTGACCCTGCGTGTGGAGTTTGGAGTTGTGCACTACAGAACCGCAGGGTTACAAACACACGGAACATAGAAAAGCTCAAAGCCTCAGGCATCACCCTCAGCGCTCCCAGGCCTCGGGAGCCATCCCTGGTGCCCTCGGGGTGCTCCGGGCACGGGAACCGGCCGGGGCAGTTTGGCAGGGCCGGACGCTCCCGGCTCGCTCTCGGACTGTGCCCCTTTTGTTGCCTTCCCTTGGCAGCCGTGGGCTGCAGAGAGGCCAAGGAACAGGGCACTCTCCCTTTCCAAAGGGGTGAGTTTGTCCCGAGCCCTTGGCCGGGCTGTTTGTTCCGCCGTTCCCGCTGGGTCTGACTCTCTCCCTGTTTTCCTTTGCTCCCCAGCGTCCTGGACGAGGGCTGGACCTGCGCAGAGCTGCACCTGTGCCGGGCCGGGCTGGACCGGCAGGAGCACGGCGCCAGGTGGGGGCTGGCAGCTCCTGGGAACAGGGACAGGGCTTTTCCAGGGAGCAGGGAATCCCAGAGCCTCAGACCCCAAACTGCCGGGCGGGATGGAATTCCTGGGATTGCTTTCTCCGCATAACCTGGCTCCTCTTGGGGGTCTGGGCAGCACGAGGGGCCCTTGGGTTGGAAATGCAGCTTTTCCCAAGGATCAAACTCCTTCCCTCTTTTCCCAAGGATAAAATTTCTTCCCTTTCTTTTCCCAAGGATGAAACTCCTTTCTTCTTTTCCCAAGGATCGAACTCCTTCATTCTCTTTTCCCAAGGATGAAACTCCTTCCCTCTCTTTTCCCAAGGTTAAACTTCCTTCCCTTTCCCAAGGATGAAACTCATTCCCTCTCTTTTCCCAAGGATGAAATTCTCCTTTCCCAAGGATAAAACTCCTTCCCTCTTTTCCTAAGGATAAAATTCTTTCCCTCTCTTTCCCAAGGATAAAATTCTCCTTTCCCAAGGACCAAACTCCTTCCCTTTCCTTCCCCAGGGATAAAATTCCCTCGCTGTCCTTCCCCCCCTACAGGAGGAAGATCTACGGCCCCAACCTCATCGAGGTGCCCGTCAAGTCCTACGCCAGGCTCCTGGTGGAGGAGGTGGGTTCCGGGCTGGGCTTCCCAAGCAGATTTTCCCAGGACAGATCCCTCCCTGCTCCCTGTCCCTCTCTGGAAGTGCTTCCCAGGCCTTGGGAAAAGGCAGAGCCATGGAGGGGACCTTTCCTGACCCCTGGGCTTGGACAGGAGCAGCCCCTGGGGGCTGTGGAGGTGGCTGAGGGTCCCCAGGAGCAGCATCCATAGGGAATTCTGGGGGGGGATGGGGGTTTTGGATGCTGCCAGCCCCAGGAAAGGGCCTGGGGAAGGGCCGGGTTCTCCTCTGCATCCGGGAGCCTGGAGGGCTCACAATGGGCTGGAGGAAGCTTTTCCTCCTGCAAGGAGCCTGGAGAAATTCCTCCCACCTGGAAGTCCCATACTGGGCTGGGGGAAGCTCTCCCCACTCCAATGAGCCTGGAAATCCCATACTGGGCTGGGGGAGGTTCTCCCTGCTTCCAGGAGCCTGGAAATCCCATGATGGGATGGAGGAAGCTCTCCCCACTTCCAGGAACCTGGAGGTTCCATACTGGGCAGGAGGAAGCTCTCTCCACTTCCAGGGAGCCTGGAAATTCCATACTGGGCTGGGGGAAGTTCTTCCCACTTCCCGGAGCCTGGAAATCCCATGATAGGATGGAGGAAGCTCTCCCCATTTCCAGGGAGGCTGAAAATCCCATACTGGGCTGGAGGAGGTTCTCCCACCCCAAGGAACCTGGCAATCCCATGATGGGCTGGGGGAGGTTCTCCCACCCCCAAGGAGGTCTCCCAGTGAGCTCCCAGAAGTTCCCCCGCTCCCGAGCCTGTTTTTTCTCCTTGTTGCAGGTGCTCAACCCCTTCTACCTGTTCCAAGTGCTCAGCATGGTGCTGTGGGTGTGCGATGCCTATTACTACTACGCCGCCTGCATCTTCCTCATCTCCACCTTCTCGCTGGGGCTGTCCCTCTACGAGACGCGCAAGGTGGGTGGCGGTGGCTCCTTTGGGGTCACAGCCCCGCTCCGGGTGGGGACAGCCCTCTCCCAGCTCTCCCTGTCCTCTGTCCCCGCTTCCGAGCCCCCGAGGCCGTTTTAGGGGAGGGTTTCCCGTGGTTTGGGTGGATTCTGACCGCTCCCTCCCTCCCAGCAAAGCACCACGCTGCGGAACATGGCCAGGATGTCCATGGGGGTCCAGGTCCGGCGGCCCGGAGGAGGTGAGAGGAAGGATTTTTGGGATGGTTTTGGGATGACGTGTCCTTTGGGATCCTGGTTCTGCACCAAAGTAGCATTGGGATAGCTGGGAATGATGTTGGGACACACCAGAATAATGTTGTTATAAATGGAAATAATGCTGTGACACACCAGAGTAATGTTGGGATATGTGGGAATAGTGTTGGGATACTCAGGAATAATGTTGGGATACATAGAAATAATGTAATGATATATGGGAATTATGTTATTTTACATGGGAATAATGTTATGAGACACCAGAATAATGTTGGGATGTGGGGGAATAATGTTGGGATACATGGGAATAACAATATGATATATGGGAATAATGTTATAAGACAAATGGTGTTGGGATACATGGGAATAATGTTGGGATACATAGAAATAATGTTATGATATATGGGAATTATGTTATTTTACATGGGAATAATGTTATGAGACACCGGAATAATGTTGGGATACATGGAAATAACAATATGATATATGGGAATAATGTTATAAGACAGGAATGGTGTTGGGGTACATGGGAATAATGTTGGGGTATGAGGGAGTAATGTTGGGATACATGGGAAAAATGATATCATATATGGGAATTACATTATTATGCATGGTAATAGTGTTGGGATACATGGGAATAATGTTATGCTATATGGGAATAACTTTATTATACATGGGAATAATCTTATGAGACACTGGAATAATTTTGGGGTAAATTATTAGTAAAAGATGCCTCTGCCCAAATGAAGGTGCAGACAAGACCATATTCCAAAGCCGATATGGATTTGATTCAACAGAGGATTTCAGGGAAAGAGAGACATTGATTATAAGGATAATCCCCCCATGAATCCCTGCCCTGTCCCAGCAGCCCTTTTCCTCCTGCTCTTCCCGGTGCTGGGAATCCCTGGGGTTCCTCCAGAGGTTCCATTTGTCACACAACCCAAATCTTGGCTGTGCACAGGTGTTTGTGCCATTCCCAGTGCTCGGGATGCCTGGGAATTCTGGTCTGGATCAGCTATCCCCAGGCCTGGATCTTAATTTCCCACCTCCAGGGAATTAACCCCTTCCTGTTTGCTGCCTTATCCCACAGGGATTCCTTCCCTGGTGCCTGAGGATGAGTGCCCCCATTCCCCAGTCCCTGAGCAGGTTCTCCAGGTGCCTGGAGATGAGTGACCCCGTTCCCAATCCCTGAGCAGGTTCTCCAGCTGTCAGGAGATGAGTGCCTCATTCCCAGTCCCTGAGCAGGTTCTCCAGGTGTCAGGAGATGAGTGCCCTGTTCCCAATCCCTGAGCAGGTTCTCCAGCTGTCAGGAGATGCGTGCCCCATTCCCCAGTCCCTGAGCAGGGTTCTTCAGGTGCCTGGAGATGCGTGCCCCATTCCCCAATCCCTGAGTGGGGCTCTCCACATGCCTGGAGATGCGTGCCCCGTTCCCAGTCCCTGAGCAGGTTCTCCAGCTGTCAGGAAATGAGTGCCTCATTCCCAATCCCTGAGTGGGGCTCTCCACGTGCCTGGAGATGCGTGCCCCGTTCCCAGTCCCTGAGCAGGTTCTCCAGCTGTCAGGAGATGAGTGCCTCCATTCCCCAAATCCCTGAGCAGGGATGTTTTCCAGAGGAGCTGGTGGTCAGCTCGGCGGAGCTGGTGCCCGGGGACTGCATCCGGCTGCCGGCGGCCGGGGCGCTGCTGCCCTGCGACGCCGCGCTGCTGACGGGCGAGTGCATGGTCAACGAGAGCCTGCTGACCGGTGAGAGCCCGTCCCTGCACACTGGGGTGGCTGCCTGGAGCAGAGGCCAGACAGGGCTAAGAGAATAAAGTGGGTGTTCACTGAAGGCCTTCCACAGATACACCTTGGGCAGTCAGGAGCCTCTGAGGCCACACCCAAAATGGACAATGGGCACAAGTTTTTCAGAAAATTATAAATGTTTAACCCCATTTACCTATCAGGGGTTAATGCTCCAATTACAGCTTCAGGTAATGAAGTCATTTACCCCCAGTTTGCTGCCCCCCAACTCATTTTGTTTATACTTTTCAGGGCCTGAGGCTGGGGGGTGTCTTTGAGTTTCAGGCCCAGAGAAATTGCTGTGTCTGCCCAGAACGGGGGAGCAGCAGCTGACAGGCTGTGTGGAGTTTAGAGTTAGGCACTAATGCAGCACAGGATCTGAAAAATACAAGAGCTAAAATCCTCAGGCATCACATTCCCACGGGATTCAGCCAGAGTCACCTTCCCACCCCGGCTGGCTGGCCCCTGACGCCCCTGGGGTGACAGTGCCCTGGGAATGTTCTGGGCAGGGGAGAGCGTGCCGGTGATGAAGACGCCGCTGCCGGCGGGAGGAGCCGCGTACTGCCCCGAGGAGCACCGGCGGCACACGCTGTTCTGCGGGACACAGGTCATCCAGGCCAAGGCCTACGTGGGCGGGGAGGTGCTGGCCGTGGTCACCCGCACAGGTGAGGGCAGGGGGGATAATCCCGGGATGAATCCCAGGTTAAATCCGTGCCCTTGGGAGCGGTGCCATGGTGACCTCCTGCCTGTCCTGCAGGGTTCTGCACGGCCAAGGGGGACCTCATCAGCTCCATCCTCTACCCCAAACCCGTGAGCTTCAAGTTCTACAAGGACGCCGTGAAGTTTGTGCTGTTCCTCGCCATCCTGGGTAGGTGTGGGCCCGGAGTCGCATCCTGGAGCAGCCAGATTCCTCGGAATGGAATTCCATTCCAGCTCCCCTCTGTGCCCTGCTTTGTCACCGAGCTCCTTCTCCCCCGGCACAGCTCTCATCGGCACCTTGTACAGCATCCTCATCCTGGTTAGGAACCAGGTAGGGCTGGTGGAGCGAGCGGGAGAGCCCGCAGGGATCCATCGGGGGAGGGATGCCCACCCCTCTGCCTCCTCCTCCCCTCCCAGGTCCCCGTGGGACAAATCATCATCCGCGCCCTGGACCTGGTCACCGTCATCGTGCCGCCGGCGCTGCCAGCCGCCATGACCGTGGGCACCATCTACGCCCAGAACCGCCTGAAAAAACAGGGAATCTTCTGCATCAGCCCCCCGCGGATCAACCTGTGCGGGAAGATCCGCCTGGTGTGCTTCGACAAGGTGAGGCGGGCCGGCCGGGCGGGGCGGGCGGGCGCCGGGGCTGCCCGGACCCACCGCGCTGCGCCCGCAGACCGGGACGCTGACCCAGGAGGGGCTGGACGTGTGGGGCGTGGTGCCCCTGGAGCAGCAGCGCTTCCTGCCCATCGTGCACGAGCCCCGCTGCCTGCCCGCCGGCGCCCTGCTCTACGCCCTGGCCACCTGCCACACGGTGTCACCGCTGCGGGGACAGCTCATCGGGGACCCCGTGGACATCAAAATGCTGGAATCCACCGGCTGGGTGAGGCGGGAGCTGCGGGGCCGAAGAGGGAGGTGTTGGGAATCTCGGCGGTTCTGGGCCCTCTGTGGGTGCATGAGCTCGGCAGGGTTTTGCCCTCTCGGTTTCAGCGCCTGGAGATGATGGAGGAGGAGGAGGAAGGGGAGCTCCCGGCGGCGTTCCAGCAGTTCGAGATGAAGGTCTTGGCTGTGGTGAAACCTCCACCAGAGGAGGAGCAGCCTCGGGACAGGGTAACGCCATGAACAGCTCCCCACCCTCCTGCCTCCTGGAGGAATTCCTGCCTCCTGGGGGAACTCCTGCCCGGCCCTGATCCCACTCTCCACAGAGGCACCAGGCCCCGCTGGGGATCCTGCGGCGTTTCCCGTTCTCCTCCTCCCTCCAGAGGATGAGCGTCCTGGTCAAGCTACCTGGAGAGGCCTCGGCCCACGCCTACGTCAAGGGTGCCCCGGAGATGGTGGCCAGTCTGTGCAGGAAGGAAACTGGTTCGTACTGGGAGGTGGGCTCACTCCCAGTCCCACTGGCTGCATCCCTGAGGCTCATCCCCCAGGGAATTATCTTCAGGAATGCCGTGGGGCAGATCCCAAAGGCTTTGGGGTGGCTCCAGCCACAGGAGGGAAAGGAAATGGGAGCCAGAAGATGGGGAATGGGGTTGGGGGCTTCCCCCAGCCCAGGATGGGATCTCCAGGCTCCTTGGGGTTGAGGGCTTCCCCCAGCCCATGCTGGCATCTCCAGGCTCCCTGAGGAGCAGCTGTTCGTGAGCACCCAAGCCCCAGAGCTCCGTGCCCCCTTCCGGAGCCGGGCTTCCCTCAGGAGCTGTTCTGGCCTCGCTTTTCCAGTGCCCCCAGATTTCTCCCAGATGCTCCGGCACTACACCACCGACGGGTTCCGGGTCCTGGCTCTGGCCTGCAAAGCCCTGGGCACGGTGGCCACCTTTGAGGAGGCCCTGCAGCTCCCCAGGTCGGTGCCAGCACTCCCTCTCTCCACCTCCTCACTCGCTCCTGCGTTTCCCGGGATGCCCTGCAGGGAATTCAACCCTAATCCATACAGAGGGAATCCCTGGCTGGTTCCCAGATGGGTTTTAGCTGCTCACACCCCTTGATCCTTTGTGCTGGTTTTGGGGGTGATGAAAGGCTCCATGTCTCCCACCAGGGACTCCGTGGAGAGCGGCCTGAACTTCCTGGGGTTCCTGGTCATGAAGAACGTCCTGAAGCCGGAGTCTGCCCCGGTGATCCAGCTGCTGAGGAGCGCCAACATCCGCCCCGTCATGGTGACAGGTGACCCTGGGAGGGAGCGGCACACGGGGCTTGGGGTGGGACGGCACACAGACAGTCCTGGGCAGTGTGCAGGGAGAAAGGGCTTTCCCACCAGGAACCCCACCCCAGGAACCCCACCAGGAACCCCACCCCAGGAACCCCACCCCAGGAATCCCACCAGGAATCCCACCAGGAATCCCACCCCAGGAATCCCACCAGGAATCCCACCCCAGGAATCCCACCAGGAACCCCACCCCAGGAATCCCACCAGGAATCCCACCCCAGGAATCCCACCAGGAATCCCACCAGGAATCCCACCCCAGGAATCCCACCAGGAATCCCACCCCAGGAATCCCACCAGGAACCCCACCCCAGGAATCCCACCAGGAATCCCACCCCAGGAATCCCACCAGGAACCCCACTAGGAATCCCACCAGGAAACCCACCCCAGGATCTCCACCAGGATCTCTACCAGGAGTCCCACCAGGGTTCCCAGCAGGAACCCCAGCATGACCCCCAGCAGGAATTTGTGCCTGAAGCAGCTGTGGGGGCACCACGAGGATCCCTGGCTCTGTGCATCCCTGCCCTCGGGATGCACGATCCGCTGCAGGGCTCAGGCCGTGGACGTGTTTTGGGTGGAAGAACTCATTGTTCTGCTGTCCATCCCCCAAATATTGCTGTGTTTGACCTCCCAAATTCCGTGCCTAATGCAGGGGGTGTAGGGTCATCTCTGGGTGTTTTCCAGGCAGGAGAGCAGGGGTTGAGCCCACATTTCTTTGGGGCAGGGCAGGCAGGAGGTTTTGGAGAAAAGAAGAGGGAAGCGAAGCCACCGCGTGGCTGTGGTGGCCGGGAGAGGGGACACGGCAGCTTGGAGCTGCTCCTCTTGGCCTGCACACCCCAAAACCTCCTTGCTGATGGCCCACATGTCCCTGGCAGGGGACAACATGCTGACAGCCATGAACGTGGCGCGGGGGTGCCGCATGGTGGAGCCCAGGGAGGGCGTGATCTTCGTCACGGCCTCGCCGCCCGGCCACGACAAACCCGCCGCCCTCAAGTTCGTCCTGGCTGAGCATTCCCAGGGCGAGGAGCAGCCCGAGGTGAGAGCCCAGGACACCTTCTGGGAGCCCAGACTGCCCAGGCACCCTGCAGGGCTTGGTTTTTCATGGAATCCCAGAATTCCAGCACAGTTTGGGTTGGAGGGACCTTAAAGCTCATCCCATCCCACGGGCAGGGACACTTTCCACCATCCCAGGGTGCTCCAAACCCCAGTGTCCAGCCTGGCCTTGGGCACTACCAGGGATCCAGGGGCAGCCACAGCTGCTCTGGGCACCCTGTGCCAGGGCCTGCCCACCTCACAGGGAGGAATTCCTTCCCAATATCTAAGAAATGGAGTCCCTCAAATCAGTTTTCTCTGCAGTCCTGGGAATCCTGGAATCCCAGAATGGGTTGGGTTGGAAGGGACCTCAAAACTCATCCCACTCCATGGGCACCTTCCACTATCCCAGCCTGGCCCTGAGCCTTCCCAGGGATGGGAAGGGGTTTTCCAGCATTGTTATCCTTAGAGGCAATTAAGGCTGTGATCCCTTTCCTCGTAAATCCATCCTTCGGGAGAGGCTCAGCTGCTCCTGCCTTTCCCTGGAGCACATCCAGGGATCCAGGCTGGAATGGCAGCTCCAAACACCTGCCCATGGATGCTGCCGGATCCTGCTCCAGGCTGGGCATGGATGGTTGGGTCAGCCCAGCCCCGCACCCCAAACAGCCCCACTGGCGTGCCTGGAATTGGGATTTTGGGGAGCCATTCCCTGCTGCTCCAGGTTTGGCTTGGATAGCTGAGTCAGCCCAGCCCGGTACCCCAAACAGCCCCACTGGGAATTGGGATTTCGGGAGCCATTCCCACTGCTCCAGGCGGGTCCTGGCTCAGCCTGGGGGCCCCGCAGGGATCTGGGCTGGAGCTGGAGCTGTTTTCCTGGCAGGGCCTGCAGCAGCAGGACGGCTCCTCCCTCCCACCCCGGCACTGCCACTTCGCCCTCAACGGGAAATCCTTCCAGGTGGTCTGCGAGCACTTCTCCGAGCTGCTGCCCAGGGTGAGTCGGGCAGGAAGCCTTGGGGAACCTTCCAGTGCTTTGGGGAACCCTCCAGTGCCCCAGGGAACCTTCCAGTGCTTTGGGGAACCTTCCAGTGGGCTGGGAACCTTCCATCCTTTGACCTCTGTGGGGTTCACCACTGCAGCCCCACAGCTTCAAATCAGAGCTCCCTGCGAGTGTTTCTTTGGCTGCTGTGAGATTCTCTATTCCCAGTTGGACATTCCCAGTGCCCTGTTGGACATTCCCAGTTCCCTACTGGACATTCCCAGTGCCCAGTTGGACATTCCCAGTGCCCTGTTGGACATTCCCAGTGCCCAGCTGCACATTCCCTGTTGGACATTCCCAGTGCCCAGCTGCACATTCCCAGTTGGACATTCCCAGTGACCTGTTGGACATTCCCAGTGCCCAGCTGCACATTCCCAGTTGGACATTCCCAGTGACCTGTTGGACATTCCCAGTGCCCAGCTGCACATTCCCAGTTGGACATTCCCAGTGTCCTGCTGGACATTCCCAGTTGCCTACTGGACATTCCCAGTGCCCAGTTGGACATTCCCAGTTGCCTACTGGACATTCCCAGTGCCCAGTTGGACATTCCCAGTGTCCTGCTGGACATTCCCAGTTCCCTACTGGACATTCCCAGTGCCCAGTTGGACATTCCCAGTGTCCTGCTGGACATTCCCAGTTCCCTACTGGACATTCCCAGTGCCCAGTTGGACATTCCCAGTGTCCTGCTGGACATTCCCAGTTCTCTACTGGACATTCCCAGTGCCCAGCTGCACAGTCGCAGTTGGACATTCCCAGTGTCCTGCTGGACATCCCCTATTCCCAGTTGGACATTCCCAGTTCCCTGTCCCCTGGGAATGCTGACGGATGCTCCCCGTTGGCAGATCCTGCTCCGGGCCACCGTGTTCGCGCGCATGCTGCCCGAGCAGAAGACCCAGCTGGTGTGCAGCCTGCAGGAGCTCAAGTAAGGCCAGGGGCTGGATCCCAGGGGATGGATCCCAGGGGAATAATCGTGGAATTACAGGGTGGGCTGAGTTGGGAGACACCTCAAGCATCACCTGGTGGCACCCACGCCGTGGGCAGGGACACTTCCACCAGGTCCAGCCTGGAATGGGGCACCCACAGCTTCTCTGGGCTGAGCCAGGGCTTTTCCCTGTTCCTTGAGGAATGTGGGATCCCTTGCCTGCATTCCCTGAGGAATGTGGGGTCCCCTTCCCAATTCCCTTAGGAATGTAGGGTCCCATTCCCATTCCCTGAGGAATGTGGGGTCCCTTTCCTGCGTTCCCTGAGGAATTTGGGGTCCCTTTCCCATTCCCTGAGGAATGTGGGGTCCCTTTCCCACAGCTACTGCGTGGGGATGTGCGGGGACGGTGCCAACGACTGCGGGGCGCTGCGGGCGGCCGACGTCGGCATCTCGCTGTCCGAGGCCGAGGCGTCGGTGGCCTCGCCCTTCACGTCCCGTGTGGCCACCATCGAGTGCGTGCCCAGGGTCATCCGGTGAGCGGGGGAGCCCCGGGAATGCGGGGGAATCCCGGGAACTCGGCACAATCCCAGGAGGAGTGCCGCAGTCCCCTCGGGATCGCTCCCGGGGAGGGGTGGCCGGTGGTGACGCCGTGTCCCCCCCCAGGGAGGGCCGGTGCTCCTTGGTCACCTCCTTCGGGGTCTTCAAGTACATGGCCCTGTACAGCCTGGTCCAGTTCGTGTCCGTGCTCCTGCTCTACACCGTGAGTCCCACCCCGAATCCCTGCTTTTCTCGGGAATTCCTGGGGCACCGATGCCTTTTGGAGCTACCTAAAAACAGAGGCCAGACAAAATTATGTGAATAAGAAGCACTTGTATTTACTGAAGGGGCTCCAGGTACATTTAGGGCAGACAAAGCCCTCCAGGGGCTACACCCAAAAATGGACCACGGCTCATGAGCTTTCACACTTTGATAACTCCGGTCCATTTGCATATTGGGGGTTAATCCTCCAGTTCCAGCTTCAGCTAATGAAGTCATTTACTCCGAGCTTGCTCCCCCATCTCCCTTTTGTTGATTTTCTCGGGCCTGAGGCAGTGAGGTGTCCTGGATTGCCAGGCCTGGAGAGGAATTGTTGTGTCTGCCCAAAACGGGAGAGCAGCAGCTGACCCTGCGTGTGGAGTTTGGAGTTGTGCACTACAGAACCGCAGGGTTACAAACACACGGAACATAGAAAAGCTCAAAGCCTCAGGCATCAGTCCCACTGGGTCTGAGCCTGCCCCTTCCCTCCTCTGCAGATCAACACCAACCTGAGTGATTTCCAGTTCCTGTTCTTCGACCTGGTGATCACCACCACAGTGGCCGTGCTGATGGGGCGCACGGGGCCGGCGCTGGCGCTGGGCGTGCGGCGGCCGCAGGGAGCCCTGATCAGTGGGCTGGTGCTGGGCAGCCTCCTGCTGCAGACAGCCCTGCTCATCACCGTGCAGGTCCTCAGCTACTTCATCACCGTCTCACAGAGCTGGTGAGGGCCCCAAATCTGGGAACTGTGGGATTCCAGGGTTGGAAGAGGTCATCGAGTCCAACTGCCCACCCCTGTTTGCCACTAAACCCCAAGTGCCACGTCCACAGGGTTTTTGGACACTTCCAGGGGTGGTGATTCCACCCTCCCTTGGACAGGCTGTTCCAGGGCTTTGCAGCCCCTCCCATGAGGAAGTCTTTCCCAATATCCCACCTGAACCTGGCCTGTGTTTGGTGATGAGGACGGCGCCAAGGTTGTGGCAGAGCCGAGGGTGTGTCCTGGGATTTGGGATGTGGCAGCAGACGGGGAACCATGGAATGTCCTCAGCTGGAAGGGATCATCCAGTCCAACCCCTGGCCCTGCACAGACACCCAACAATCCCAGCCTGTCCAAAGGGCCCTGGAGCTCTGCCAGCCTCGGGGCCGGGACCATTCCCTGGGGAGCCTGGGCAGTGCCCAGCACCCTCTGGGGAAGAACCTTTCCTGATCTCCAGCCCAAACCCCCTGGCCCAGCTCCCATTCCCAAGGGATCTGAGGATCCCAAGGGAGCAGAGATTGGAGCTGTCCCTGCTCTTCCCGAAGTTGTAACCAATGGAGAACGAGGGGTGGTGTCCAGCCCCCCTTGGCCTCTCTGCTGACCCTGTCCCCTGTCCCCTGTCCCCTGGCTTAGGTACGTCCCCCTGAACAGCACAGTGACAGCGCCCCAGAACCTGCCCAACTATGAGAACACCGTCCTGTTCTGCGTCACCGGCTTCCAGTACCTCATCCTGGCCGTGGCCATGTCCAAGGGCTACCCCTTCCGGGAGCCGCTCTACACCAACGGTGAGGACACGGGGACACCCACGGGGACACCCAGAGGGACCCATGGGACACCCACAGGGACACCCACAGGGACACCCACGGGGACACCCACAGGGACACCCACGGGGACACCCACAGGGAAACCCACAGGGACACCCACAGGGACACCCACGGGGACACCCACAGGGAAACCCACGGGGACACCCACAGGGACACTTAGAGGGACACTCACAGGGACACCCACGGGGACACCCACAGGGACCCATGGGACACCCACAGGGACACCCACGGGGACACCCACAGGGACCCATGGGACACCCACAGGGACACCCACGGGGACCCATGGGACACCCACAGGGACACCCACAGGGACACCCACAGGGACACCGAGAGCCACCGGCCCTCCCTCCCCTGCCCCTCACCCCGCCCCCTCTTGCCCCCAGTGCTCTTCCTGCTCGTCCTCATCCTGCTCTTTGGCCTGATGATCTGGCTGACCCTGTACCCGCTGGGCTTCCCCAAATCTCTGCTGAAGCTGCAGCCCATCGAGGATTTCAACTTCAAGCTGCTCCTCTTGGGCATTGCTGCCCTCAACTTCTTTGCTGCCTTTGTGCTGGAGGTGGGTCGGGGGGGCTTTGGGTCGGAGCATCCCCCTGGAGCTTCCCCACGTGGGCACGGGGCTCTCCTGTCCTCCCCCAACCCCATTTCCCTCCCGCTCTGGCCCCAGACCGCCCTGGATCACGGCTTGCTCGGCTGCTTCCGAAGGCTGCGCCAGAAAAAGGCCTCCAAGAAGCTTTTCAAGAGGCTGGAGAAGGAGCTGAACCAGCAGCAGCCGGCCTGGCCACCCCTGGACCAGCCCCTGTTTGCCACACCCAGAATGTCCCTGGCCGTGAGATAGCAGTGCCAGCTGTGCCTCTGCCACAGCCCTCGGACACCTCCTTAATTTATTTATCCCGGAAAAAGCAAGGATGCGGCTGGCGGGATCCCTCAGCATCGCAGATGTGAATCCCATGGCCATGCTGATCCCATGGCCACGGTGATCCTGTGGCCACACTGATCCTACAGCCATGGTGGTCACATGGCCACACTGATCCCACGGCCACCGTGATCCCACGGCCACCCTGATCCCACAGCCACAATGAGCCCACAGCCACAATGAGCCCACAGCCACAATGAGCCCATGGCCACCCTGATCCCACAGCCACACTGATCCCACGGCCACCCTGATCCCACAGCCACACTGATCCCACGGCCACAATGAGCCCATGGCCACCCTGATCCCATGGCCACCCTGATCCCATGGCCACCCTGATCCCATGGCCGCAGCCCAGAGGAGCAGGAGGTGGAGGAGGAACGGGCGAGAAGATCCAGAGGAGGAGAAGGATCCGGCACAGCTCTTCCTGCAGGACTCCACCCACTCCCATGCTGGCCACCGGGGCCATTTGAGCCTCTCGTGGCCAGCCCAGGCCACCAGGAAGGGGGTCCCTGATGTCCCCAGCGCCCCCAGCTGTGACACTGTGAAGCCCCAGTCCCCTCTAGATGTGTAGGGAGTTTACAGTCCCCGTTCCCAGCTTGCCAAGGCTGCTGCTCCATCCCCAGCGCCCAGGCCCCTTCTCCGCTTGGAATGCTCGGGCAGAGCACCTCTGCTTGGGGATGGGACCTCTGTAGCGTTACAGACCCCACAAATTCTCTATTTTTTAACTCTTTCCCCGTCGGGAAGGCGATGGCGCCGCTCCCGGGTTCCAGACGGGGCTGTCACGGGTCTTGTCCAATAAATTAACACTTATTTTCTTGGCTGCTCGTCCGTGCTGCCCGCTGGGGGTGGGTTTGGGATGGCACGGGTGAGTATCTGTGGAGCAGGAGGAGGTTTCGGGGTCACCTCGTTCCCAGCCAGGCTGGGAAACGTTTCCATCAGTGCTCGAAAGCAGGGCCTGGAGCCAGGGATGACACCGCTGGGATTCCTGCAACCCAAACTGGGCTGAACAACCTCTCTCCAGCTGGAATTTCCTAGAAAATAACAATAATCGCTGGAAAAGCCCAGGTGTCCTGGCTGAGACTCCGAAACCTCGCTCCTTCCACTGAGAAAAACCCGGGAGACAGACACCACATCCCCCAGGGAAGGAGCAGCTTCCCGGAGGGTCTGTGCTGCCCCGGCCCCTCCCGGGGTTTTCCAGCTGCCTCCCAGGATCCTGGGCTGCTTCCTGCAGGGATTCGCTTCCATGGAAAGTCTGAACCCCCTCCGAGCGCCGGCGGCGCCTCTCTGCCCTGGGGAGCCGGGATTAGGTCAGGAAATGAGGCACAAGCAGAGGTAAGAGGTTTCCTGAAGGCCCGGCCAAGGCTGCGGTTGTTAACCCAGGCTTCCCGAGCCTGGAAAAACCCTCCCTGCTCCGAGCCCTCGGGAGTTCTGCCCGTTCCTGGCAGTACCCAAAGCACAGGCACCCGGGAGCCGCTTCCCCTTGGAATTTCCGCGCGCTCCGGGCTGTTTGGCTTGGATGAGCCGGGAGGGTGTTCCCAGCCCCGGGTGGTGGAAAAGTTCATTTAATTATTGACAGGCAGCTCCTGCCCCGGATGGAGCTGAGCAGGGCTGGGATGAGGACAGTGCCGCAGCTGGGGGCGGCAGAAGCTCGGTGGGAGCAGCTGAGGTGGTTTTGGGGTCCTTCGGGTGGTTTTACCCATCCTTCAGCCTGGAAACTGAGGTGGTTTTGGGGCCCTTCGGGTGGTTTTACCCATCCTTCAGCCTGGAAACTGAGGTGGTTTTGGGGTCCTTTGGGTGGTTTTATTCATCCCGCAGCCTGGAAAACCAGAGGAGAGGAGATAGGAGCATCTTCCAGCCCCATCTGCCTCTCATCCTGCTCTGAAAATCCCTTTTTTTCCCCTGCATTTTGCAGCTCTCAGAGCCTGTCCTGGTGCTCAGCCCTCGGCACAACCCAGCGTGGGCTGCTGGGAATCCAATCCCACGGGAGAAAATCTCCTCTGCTCACCCCCATTCCGGTCTCCAGAGACCTCCTCCCTCCACCCCAGCGCCCTCCCTCCGCTCCTTTCCTGGGTTTTCACCCCAAACCTGCAGGATTCACTCCCCAGCTCTGGCTCTGTGTCCCTGCCGAGCTCGGTAGGGGTTTGGGATCATCCCGATCCCGCTGGGATCCTCCTCCAGGAGCGGGGAAAGGGGCCCCACTCCGGCACCGGGGGCTGCAGAGCCTCCGGCAGCCCCGGCCTGGGTGGGAAAAGCGGGATTTGGGTGATCTGGGTCCTTTTCCCGCTCCGTCCCGGGATAAATCCCCCGCGGGGCTGCAGCATCCCCGCCTCTGGGGGGGAGTCGGAATCCACCCCTGCATCGGGAGGGATGCTGTCATCCCAGGATCCCAGATTTTGGGGGTGCAGTGATTTTTTTCCCAAGAGCTGTCCCGAGGTGACAGAAAAATCCCCGGAGCTGCTTCCTCCATCCCTCCCTCCCTGCAGCCCCACAAACCCCGGCCCGCTCCGCGCGGGATCCTCCCCCCTCCTCGCTTTTCCATGGATTTTAAACTAATCCCGCCGGGAAAAAAAACCCAAAAAACAACAATGCACCCCGTCCCCGGCGCCCCTGGCAGCGGTGCGTTCTCACGGATGGTTATTTGGGGTTATTTGTGGGTTTTCCCCCTCCCAGGCCGCGCGGGAGGAGGAAGGGGCCGGCTCAGGTGTGGCTTTAGGACCCAGCGGATCCCCCGTGCTGGAGGTAGGAGGTTTTTTGGGTTTTTTTTGTTTTTTCTGACTCTCATTTCAAGAGTTTTGGGGAAGCAGAGAGAGGAGACCGAGGCGGTGGGCGAGGGCAGAGCCGGCACTCACTGGTAAGGACCAGGCGAGGGAAACCCCCCCAGTTCCCGGGAATTCCGGGGACCCCCCCCAGCAGCAAACGGGGCTGAACCCCCATTTTGGGGACTTTGTGAAATCACCATAAAACTCCATCGGTTAAGAGCTTGGAAAAGTTGTTTTCAGCTTTTTAACCTCAAAACGCCAAACCCCCTTGATTTTTGGGGTGCTGAAGGAACGGCAGCCGGGGGGGGGGGAGGTGGCCCTTCTTTGAGGCCTGGCAGTTGTTGGAGATTTTTAACCACTTCCAAAAAGTCTAAAAATACCCCAAAGCCTGGAGGAAGCCGTGGGTTTGTTGGTTTTGTCTTTTTTTTTTTTTTTCTTTTCTTTTCCATCGTGGAGAGAGATTGTAGAAAAGGGGTCTTTTATTCCGATTTATTTTGGGGGACGGGTCCCTGAGGAAAAAGTGATGTGTGAAAACAGGGATGGGGGCACCAAGTTCTTTACCTCTGGTTGGGGGCCAAAAAAATTGGAATCCTTTAATTTTCCCTTTGTTCTCCCACTCTCTGGCAACGGGTGAGCTAAAAAAAAAAAAAAAAAAAAAAAAAAAAAGAAAGAAAAAAAAAGTAAGAAAGAAAGATAGAAAAAAAAAAAGAAAAAGAAAAGAAAATGGGGAAAAAAAAAAAAACGCTGAGGGAGGGGGGAAAGGCTGGAGGAAGGTGGGGTTTAGCAGAATGAAAGGCACTGTGGTGTTCTTTCTCCGGGGTTGATTGTTCCCAGATGTGCAGTTGCAAAAACATCTGGCGCAGTCGGAGCCGCCGGACCCCTGCACGGAGGGAGCGGAGCCTGGGGAAGGGAAGGGGGAACAGCGGGGCCCTCCCGGCGGGGGAGCGGCCGGAGCGGGGGAGGACGGGGGGGACGAGGGTGGAGGTGGCTTCATCCCCTCCTCGGGGCCTTGGTGAAGGGGGGACATCGTGGGGACATTGTGGGGACATTGTGGGGATGTCAGCGTCGCTCCGGGGTCGCCGTCAGGGGCCGCCGCTGGCGTTGCCATTCGGGGCAGACGTGACCCGACTGTCCCCATCCCGCAGCCAAACCCTGCAAGCTCCGGCCAAGATCGGGGGAAATTCAGGGAACTGGAGCGCGGGAGAAGCTGTGCAGGCTGGAAACGGGGCTGGCAGGGAGGGCACTGCCGAGCCCTGGCCTTGGGAGGGTGGGAGGATGGCGGGGGATGGTCCAGAGATGGTGCCTGTCCCTCATCCATCCATCCATCCATCCATCCATCCATCCATCCATCATCCATCCATCCATCCATCCCTCCATCCATCCATCCATCCATCCATCCATCATCCATCCATCCATCCATCCATCATCCATCCATCCATCATCATCCATCCATCCATCCATCCATCCATCCATCCATCCATCCCTGTGTCCATCCATCCATCATCCATCCATCCATCCATCCATCCATCCATCATCCATCCATCCATCCATCCATCCATCCATCCATCCCTGTGTCCATCCATCCATCATCCATCCATCCATCCATCCATCCATCCATCCATCCATCCCTGTGTCCATCCATCCATCATCCATCCATCCATCCATCCATCATCCATCCATCCATCCATCCATCCATCCATCCATCCATCCATCCCTGTGTCCATCCATCCATCATCCATCCATCCATCCATCCATCCATCCATCCATCATCCATCCATCCATCCATCCATCCATCCATCCATCCATCCCTGTGTCCATCCATCCATCATCCATCCATCCATCCATCCATCCATCATCCATCCATCCATCCATCCATCCATCCATCCATCCATCCCTGTGTCCATCCATCCATCCATCCATCCATCCATCCATCCATCCATCCATCCATCCATCCATCCCTGTGTCCATCCATCCATCATCCATCCATCATCCATCCATCATCCATCCCATCCATCCATCCATCCCTCCATCCATCCATCCATCCATCCCTGTGTCCATCCATCCATCATCCATCCATCATCCATCCATCATCCATCCATCCATCCATCCATCCCTCCATCCATCCATCCATCCATCCCTGTGTCCATCCATCCATCATCCATCCATCATCCATCCATCATCCATCCATCCATCCATCCATCCCTCCATCCATCCATCCATCCATCCCTCCCTCCCTGCTGGGCTCCAGGCTCTGAATCAGGATGATTTGGATCCTCAGGATGCCGGCGCTGGTGTCCCACAGGATCCCGACACCTGCAGAACCAGCAGGGCTCGGGATGGGCACCCCCAGGGCTCGGGATGGGCACCCCCAGCCCCCCCAGGCCCCAGGTGCCATCCCAGCTCCAAGGTCTGCCAGCCTGGCAAAGCCTCTGCAGGCGCTGCTGGTGCCACTCATCCCCTGGTCCCTTTAATCCCGGGACATTCCAGCCCGGCTCAGTCCGGGGCCTCCTGGGCCGTGGGGAGCAGACAGGACCTGTCCCACCAGGGACAGCCGGGGCTGAGCGTGGTGATCCAGCCCAGGCATTGACCAACTTCGTGGATTCCCAAAGCCGGGGAGGGTCTGGGGTCAGCACCTCCAGCAGCTCCGGTCTGGAGTGGGGAGGATGAGCTTCCCATGGGATGAGCTCTGTGGGGAAGGGGCTTTGTTTGGTGGGGCTGCAGGACACGGTCCTGAGGGTGCTGTGATGGTGGTGGAGAGGACCTGGGGACCAGAGGGTGCCACACTCTGGGTTTGGGGCAGGACAAGGTCCCTGGAAGGTGCCTTCAGTGACTTGGGTGGCTGGGAAACGGGACTTCGGTGACGGAGCGGGATGGGATCCCTGGAGGATCCCACACTGGAGCTGGTGCAGGATGGGATCCCTGGAAGGTGCAGGATGGGATCCCTGGAGGATCCCAGACTGGAGCTGGTGCAGGATGGGATCCCTGGAAGGTGCAGGATGGGATCCCTGGAGGATCCCAGACTCCGGATCTGGTGCAGCCGGTCCCACTGGCCCCTCCCAGGTGCTGGAGCCGCGTTCCCCGGGATCTGGGCCAGGAAGCTCTCCTGACACGGGGAGTTGATGCTCCTGCTCTGCAGGGATGAGGTTCCAAAGGGCTCCTCTCCCCTGTGCCTCAGTTTCCCCAGTCCAGCAGCAGAGCCGGGAGAGCCCGGGGAGGGTCCCCCCGGGTCCCCCCCACCCGAGCGCCGGGAATGCCAGCGGGATTCATCCTCAAACCCCTTCCCCTGGATTTCAGAGGAGTTTTGGGGGAGAATTTCTCTTTTTTACCCCGATTTCCCCCTGGAGCTGGCTGGGGATGGGGGAAGGGCGGCCGGCATTCCTTCCCGGCCTTGGCCTCTCTTCCCACCGGGAGCAGCAGGCTTGGAAAACGCCGGGAAGCACCCGAGGCCACCAAACCCCACGGGATTCCTCTCAAAGTCCAGAATCTTCTCCTCAAATCCGCACATTCCTTTGGATTTAGGGGATGCCCAAGCAAACGCAGCATCCCCTCAAAACAATTCCTTTCCCAAGGAATTGAAAACCTCGGGAAAGGAGCCCCAAAGTTCCACTCCGGGGGGTCCGGGCCTCTCCTCCCTCATCCCGGGGGTGATCCCAACATCCCAGGAATGGTTCCACATCCTGGGAGCGATCCCGCATCCGCATCCCGGCGTTTCTCCTCCCTGCTCTGCCCTCGGGATATTCCAGGGCTTGCAAATCCCCTGGGAATGGGCGGGAAGCCTTTTTGGGGAAATTCCTTGACTTCTGAGGATTGGGAGGGGGAGATGTTTTTGGAGCCAGCTCCCGGGGACACCTCGGGGCGGGGATGGGGGCAGTGTCCCCATGTGTCCCTGAGTGTCCCCTCCCTCTGAATTCCCTCTGCTCACATCCAGACTCCTCCGGCTGCATCCCGGCCGCGCTCCCGCCCTTTCCCGTCATTCCAGCAGGATGAGAGCGGCGGAGCTCCTGGTGCTGTGTCTGCCAGGTGAGTGTCCCCAGCCCCGGGTGACACCCCCGAACCGCTGGCACCGTTTGGATCAGCCAAATCCACACTTTCCAGCTCTGTTTTTACTGGTTTTCCTCATTTTTAAACCCCAAGACACATCTAGGAAGTCCAATCTCTCATTTTCAGGGTCTAAACCACATTTCTAGAGCCAAAACCCTATTTTTTTTTTCTGTCCCCAAGCCTCATCTTTGCATCCCAAAGCTTCATTTTTATGTTCCAAATCCTAATTTTTAAGTCCCAAACCCTCAATTTTGTGTCCCAAAACCTCATTTTTACATCCTTAAACCTAAGTTTTAAGTCCCAAATCTTCACTTTTGGAACCCAAAGCTCTGATTCTGTGGTTGAAAACCCCATTTTTTATGGTACAAATCCTCATTTCTAAGTCCCAAGCACCCTTTTTGAGGTCTAAAGGCTCTTAACACCCAAAACCTCATTTTTAAGGCCCAAAGTTCAGTTTTGAAAGTCCAAAGCCTCTGATTTAGAGGCCAAAGTTTTGTTTATAGACCCAAATACTCAATGTTTTGGCCCAAAGCCTCATTTTTACCTTCCAGAACATAATTTTGGGGATCAAAGCCTTCAAAAATACATTTTTAGGATGCAAAGTGTCAATTTTTGGTACCAAAGCATCATTTGAGGGATGATCAGGGGGAGGTGGCCACAACTCCCAGTGATTTTTGGGAGTTCACTCATTCCCTGTTATTTCCCAAAATTCCCCAAAATCCCACTTCGGGCTCATCTTTAGGCTGGGAATGGCTCTGAGCTGGCACCAAGCGAGTCCCTCCAGCCATGGGGACGCGGAGGTGGCACAAAACTGGGACAAAATCCAGGGAAATGAGATTTATCACCCCCCCCCAGGGGCTGCCAGACAGGATGGGAACGAGCAGGGAGGGGACAGGGCCGGGGCCAGGAGGAGTTCGGGTGAAAGCAGCTCCACACAAAGCTGTGGAGCGTGTCCAGGAATCCCTTCCCAGGATGCTGGTCCCTTCCTGGGGATCCCTTCCCGAGGATTCTGATCCTTTCCTGGGATTCCGGTCCCTTCCTGAAGATTCTGGTCCCTTCCCCGGGATTCCGGTCCCTTCCTGGGGATCCTTTCCCAGGGATGCTGGTCCCTTCCTGGGAATTCTGATCCCTTCCCGAGGATTCCAGTCCCTTCCCTGGGATTCCAGTCCCTTCCCAGAGATTCCAGTCCCTTCCCGAGGATTCCAGTCCCTTCCTGGGGTTCCAGTCCCTTTCCTGGGATTCCAATCCCTTCCCAGAGATTCCAGTCCCTTCCCAGGGATTCCAGTCCCTTCCCGGGGATTCCGGTCCCTCTGACTCTTCCATGCTGGATTTGGAGCCCTTTCCCTCCGGATCCGTGGCAGGATGAGTTTCCAGGGGATGGAGGGGCTTGGAGCATCCCGGGATCAGCAGGGCCATGACACCTGGGATCCTTTGGGATCACCTCTGGGGTCACCTCTGGGGTCACCTGGATGCTGCAGGGACCCTGGGTTGGGGCTGATCCTGCATTCCTGAGCATCCCAAATCCTTCTCCTGCTCTCCTGGGGCCGTGCAGCCCCGAGGACAGAGGGGTGGGATTGGAGATGGTGGGAGCAGGGCTCAGGCTGGGGGTGTCTGTGGGAACCCCAAATCCCAGTTTGGGGTGTCTGTGGGAATCCCAAATCCAGGTTTGGAGTGTCCCTGGAAATCTAAAATCCCAGTTTGGGGTGTCCCTGGGAATCCCAGATCCTGGGTTGGGGTGTCACTGGGAATCCTGAATCCCCAGTTTGGGGTGTCCCTGGGAATCCCGGATTCCGGTTTGGGGTGTCCCTGGGAATCCCGGATTCCGGTTTGGGGTGTCCCTGGGAATCCCAGATCCCAGTTCGGGGTGTCCCTGGGAATCCCAGATCCCGGTTCGGGGTGTTCCCTGGGAATCCCGGATCCCGGTTCGGGGTGTCCCTGGGAATCCCAGATCCCGGTTCGGGGTGTCCCTGGGAATCCCGGATCCTGGTTCGGGGTGTCCCTGGGAATCCCGGATCCCGGTTCGGGGTGTTCCCTGGGAATCCCGGATCCCGGTTCGGGGTGTCCCTGGGAATCCCGGATCCCGGTTCGGGGTGTCCCTGGGAATCCCGGATCCCGGTTCGGGGTGTCCCTGGGAATCCCGGATCCCAGTTCAGGGTGTCCCTGGGAATCCCGGATCCCGGTTCGGGGTGTCCCTGGGAATCCCGGATCCCAGTTCAGGGTGTCCCTGGGAATCCCAGATCCCGGTTCGGGGTGTCCCTGGGAATCCCGGATCCTGGTTCGGGGTGTCCCTGGGAATCCCGGATCCCGGTTCGGGGTGTTCCCTGGGAATCCCGGATCCCGGTTCGGGGTGTTCCTGGGAATCCCGGATCCCGGTTCGGGGTGTTCCTGGGAATCCCGGATCCCGGTTCAGGGTGTCCCTGGGAATCCCAGATCCCGGTTCGGGGTGTCCCTGGGAATCCCGGATCCCGGTTTGGGGTGCTGTGCCCCGCTGATCCCTGCCCGTGTCCCGCAGCGCTCCTGGTGCAGGGACAGTTCAGCCGGTTCGAGGGCATCACCTACCCCGAGCCAGTCCAGTACTCCCAGTACGACCAGCAGGCAGGTGAGAGCCCCGCGCTTCTGCCCCAGCCGCGGCTCCGGGACAGCACCCAGCCCTCCGATCCCCGGCTCCTTCCCCCTCTCGGGGCGCTCCATCCTCTTCCTCCCGCCCTGGAATTCCCAACCTTCCCAGCTCCTCCCTCTGCTTTCACTGACAATCCTTTATTAACCCTTTATCCAATTCCTTATTAACCCTTTATCCAATTCTTTATTATCCCTTTATCCAATCCTTTATTAAACATTTATCTAATTCTTTATTATCCCTTTATCCAATCCTTTATTAACTCTTTATCCAATCCCTTATTAACCCTTTATCCAATCCTTTATTAAACATTTATCTAATTCTTGATTAAACATTTATCCCATCCTTTATTAACCCTTTATCCAATTCTTTATTAAACCTTTATCCAGTTGTTAAATCTTTATCAAATACTTTATTAACCCTTTATCCAATTTTTTGTTAAACCTTTATCCATCTATTTATTAAAACTTTATCCAATTGTTCTTTGAACCTTTATTCATCCCAAATCCCCACCTGTGGGAAGTGGCCCAGGCTCATCCCTGGAGGGGCTAGAGGGAGTTTTCCCAACCCACCACAGAATTCCAGGGATCCCATTTCCCACTCCCAGTCCCCACAGGATGAGTTTTCTTCCTGAAGCCACCCTCAGCCTGTTTCTGTTTTATCCCCAGAAATTCAGGATTACTACGACTACCACGGTGAGTGTTTCCCTGTGGGATGCCAGGGTGGGGAGATCAGGATTTTGGGGTGTCCCTGCACGGGGTCTCTCCTTGCAGATGTCACCCCCCGAGCCCCAGAGGAGCAGTTCCGGTACCAATCCCAGCAGCAATCCCAGCAGGAAACCGTGCCAGCCCCGACCCCAGGTGGGTGACAGCCCCCCGAGGTGGGTGACAGCCCCCCGAGGTGGGTGACAATCACCAGGATGGGTGACAGCCCCCAGGATGGGTGACAGCCCCCCGAGGTGGGTGACAGCCCCCAGGATGGGTGACAGCCCCCCGAGGTGGGTGACAGCCCCCAGGATGGGTGACAGCCCCTCGGGGTGGGTGACAGTCCTGGGACTGGGGTCTCTCCGTCCCTTCCCTGCCCCCCAGCCCAGCTGTGCCCTCCCCCGGAGCAGCCAGTGGGTGCCAAGAGTGCTCCAGCCCTAAAATCCAGGGAAAGGGCAGGGAGGCGCTTCTGCCCCATCCTGAAATTCCCCCCCCCCCGTCCCCCTGTCCTCTGTCCCTCTGTACCCCTATCCCCCCGTCCCCCTGTCCCCCTGTCCCCCCTCAGCTGCCGTGCCCGAGACGGAGCCCACGGAGCCGGGACCGCTCGGTGAGTGCCGATCCCATTCCCGTTCCCCGTGCCTGGATCCGCCCGCCCGTTCCCCCCCGGAGCCTGGCAGTGCCGTCGGGGGGGACAGCCGGGGCGGGGGGAGGTGACAGCCGGGGCGGGGGGAGGTGACAGCCGGGGGTGGGGGCGATGCGGGTGAGGAATTGCCGGGAGTTGCCGGTTCCGCTGTCCGCAGACTGCCGGGAGGAGCAGTACCCCTGCACCCGGCTCTACTCCGTGCACAAGCCCTGCAAGCAGTGCCTGAACGAGATCTGCTTCTACAGGTGCGTGAGGGAGGGGAAATATCCCCTGATCCCTCTGACCTGGGAGTCTGGGAACCCCTCCGCTTTACATCCCCTTCCTTTCTATCCCAAAAAATCCCAGCCTCCGCCGCGTTTACGTCATCAACAAGGAGATCTGCGTCCGCACCGTGTGCGCCCACGAGGAGCTGCTGCGAGGTGAGGGGGGCACCCCGAGAAACCGGGAGCGTCCCCATCCTAATCCCCCTTTGCCCTGCAGCTCTGGGGAGGGAAAATCCCGCGGGACCGAAGCTCCCGAGACCCCCGGAGCAGAGCGGGGTCGCGCTGCGGGGTGGGGCTGGGCTGGGGGGGCTTCCCTCGCTGCTCTCCCGGAGTTTTCCCGACATGCAGGGATAATCCCTCGCTCCTGCAGCCGACCTGTGCCGGGACAAGTTCTCCAAGTGCGGGGTGATGGCCACGAGCGGCCTGTGCCAGACCGTGGGCGCGTCCTGCGCCCGCAGCTGCGGCGGTTGCTGAGCCCCGGCCCCGCTGCGGCCCCGCTGCGGACCCGCCCCGCGCCGCTGCAGCTCCCGTGCATGAACGAGCAGCTCCCCGAAGCCCCGGGATTCCTCTTTTCTTTGTGCACATAATAATTAAATCGGGGGGGTTTGTTATTCCTGTGCCTTTCTCTGTTCCGCGGGAGGGGGAGCCCCGGAGGGTCCCGCAGAGAGCGGCTCCCGGCTCCTTCCTTTGGGATTATTCCGGATTTTGGGGGGCGTTTCTGACAATTTGAACAATTCCTGGTGCTGTACACGGTACGTTTGGGGGTTTTAGGGAGCTTTGGGATGTAAAATGGTCGATTTTAGGTTGGGGGATGTGGGGGCTCAGTTCGGGGCAGCTCCTACAGAAAGATGCACAGTATGGAAATGTTTGGGGTAACGTCTGGGTCACTTACAAAGGGGTTTGGGGTGGGTTTGGAGCCGGCTGTCGGGTGTTGCCCGGTTCCCCTTTAGGAAGGTGGTGGGTCTCACAGTGAATCTCCCCTCTATAGGATGAATTTCCCCTCTATAGGGTGAATTTCCTCTCTATAAGGTGTATTTCCCCTCTATAGGGTATACTTCCCCTCTATAGGGTGAATTTCCCCTCCACAGGGTGAATTTTCCTTCTGTAGGGTGAATCTCCCCTCTATAGGATTATTTTCCCCTCCACAGGGTGAATCTCCCCTCTATAGGATGAATCTCGCCTGTATAGGGTGAATTTCCCCTCCACAGGGTGAATTTCCCCCCAAAGCTTCTCTCTTGTCTTTATCCTCATCATTATTTGCTATTTATTACAATTCCTCATCCTTTACTCTTCATTATTATTAATTATTATTTTGGAGGTTTAAATATTGTTTATTTCTATTTATTATTCGTTATTCTTATTATTCATTATTATTTAGGGACCTCATTCAGCCCAGCCCAAATCTGGGCATTCCCAAAGAGCCAACTTCCCCCAGAAAAATCCCTCAGAAGTCCCAGTTTGGATTTTTCACATTTATTTCCACGGGGACTGGGCAGGGGGGGGTCAGACCCACCACCTCCCTTCCCACCCTCGGGCTGCCCCGGAGCACCAGTAAAAACCCCCATTCCCAAAAATTCCATATAAAACCCCTGCTAGTTCCTAAAAAAAATCCTTCAAAAACACAAATCCAGGGAGGTTTTCGTTAGAAAAAGGGGGAAAATTAGGATGAGGTGAGGGCAGGGCTTGGAAGGCTGGAAGGGAATAAATCAGTTGGGTTTTCTGGGGCTAAAAAAAAGGGAATATTCCCCATTTTTCCGTTAAAAACTGCAACAGGAAAATGGGTAAACCCTCCATGAGGTTCCAAATTGTATCAAAAATAGACAAATTTTGTCGGCTGGTGGGAAAAGTGCAGCTTTTTCCTGGAGAAAAGGGAATGAGGAAACAAAAATCTCTGTGGGTTTGGAGCACAGGGATGGGGCTGGATCCCCCTCACCCCTGAGTGGAGCTGCTGTGGATTTCAGGATCGGGGATGGGGATGGATCCCCCATGCCGGAGCTGTGCCGGTCCCTGCGGATGTCCCGGAATTCCCTAAGTTCTGGGGGGATGTCGCTGCAGCTCCTGCTCCTTGAGCAGTGCGATCTGCAGGAGGGAGGGACGGGAGGCTGTGGGGTCGGGCCGTGTCCCCCCGGGGCTGTCCCTGTGTCCTCCTGCGCTGTGTCCCCGTGTCCCCAGGGCTGTCCCCGTGTCCCCAGGGCTGTCCCCGTGTCCCCCCCAGCCGTGTCCCCGTGTCACCCCAGCCGTGTCTGTCCCCCTGCGCTGTGTCCCCGTGTCCCCAGGGCTGTCCCCGTGTCCCCAGGGCTGTCCCCGTGTCCCCCCCAGCCGTGTCCCCGTGTCCCCCCAGCCGTGTCTGTCCCCCTGCGCTGTGCCCCCGTGTTCCCCGGGGCTGTCCCCATGTCCCCCTCTGCTGTGTCCCCCGGGCTGTCACTGTGTCCCTGCGGGCTGTGTCCCCGTGTCCCGCAGGCCGTTTCCCCATGTTCCCCGGGGCTGTCCCCGTGTCCCCCCCGGCCGTGTCCCCGTGTCCCCCCGCGCTGTGTCCCCAGCCGTGTCCCCTCACCTGCTCCTCCAGGCCGCCGCGGCCGAGCCGGAGCCGCTCCAGCTCCCGCTGCAGCTCCGCGGGTGCCTCGGGGAGCGGCCGGGCCCGGAGCTCCAGCGCCGACACCTGCGCCTGCGGGAAGGGTGCCCGGCACCCCGGACTGGGCACTGCCTGCGGCGGGCACCCCCAAAACGGCCCGGAGCCAGCGCCAGCACCTCCCCGGTGTGAGCCAGCGCCAGCCTCCCTGCCCCTGGAACGAGCCCGGCCCCTTCCCAGTACCAGGACCGTTCCCATTGGGATGAACCCAGACCCATCCCAGTACCAGCACTGGGACCATTCCCCTCAGGATGAGCTCCGAAAGGATCAGCCCCATCCCGTGGATCAGGATCAGCCCCATCCCGTGGATCGGGATTGGCCCCATCCCATGGATCAGCCCCAGTCCGATCCCAAGGATCAGGATTGGCCCCATCCCATGGATCAGGATCAGCCCCATCCCAAGGATCGGGACTGGCCCCATCCCATGGATCAACCCCAGTCCCATCTCAAGGATCGGGACTGGCCCCATCCCATGGATCAACCCCAGCCCCATCCCATGGATCGGGATTGGCCCCGGCGCAGGGACCCACCCGCAGCACCTGGATGCGCTTCCGAGCCTCCTCCAGCTCCCGCTCGGCCGAGCCCGCGGGGGGATCCGGCCCCACGGGGGGATCCGGCCCCACGGGGGGATCCAGCCCCGCCGGGAGCCGCGCGGATCCAGCCCGGCCAGGAGGGTCCCGCTCCTGCCCAGACACACAGATAAATATCTATGAAAGTATGTATAATAGATAGAAAGACAGAGATAAACCCAAAAATATATTAGAGTCAAATATATATCTTTACATATATTTTTTTCTATCTATAGCAATATATCCATTATCTAATATAGCATCAGATAATTAGATGATTATATAGATAATTAATTAGCCCATAACAGTGCGGGGCTCAATAGGGGATCCACAGGGTCCTGTCTGGGGTAAAAGGTCAGCGATTTTGGGGTGTGGCCCCACTCACCTCCTGCTGTCGGTCTTGGGGGGGCATTCCCTGTTCCGGCGGCATTCCCTGCTCTGGCGGCATTCCCGGCTTCCGCGGTACTCCCGGTCCCCACAGGAACCCCGGCTCCCGGAGCATTCCCAGCTCACGCAGCATTCCCGGCTCCCGCAGTATTCCCAGCTCCTGCAGCATTCCCGGCTCCCGCAGTATTCCCAGCTCCTGCAGCATTCCCGGCTCCCGCAGTATTCCCAGCTCACGCAGCATTCCCGGCTCCCGCAGTATTCCCAGCTCCTGCAGCATTCCCGGCTCCCACAGCATTCCCAGCTCCCGCTGCTCCCGCAGCTGCTCCCGCAGCATTCCCTTCTCCCGCCGCGCCTCCGCCAGCGCCCGCCGCGCCTCCTCCAGCCCCTCCTGGGACACCAGGGGACAGCGGGACAGCCCCGTGACACCCGGGGACATCCCCGGGACACCGAGGACTGGCAGGGGGCTCAGGGGAACTGGGAATGGGTCCAGGGAGAACTGGGACAGGATTCAGGGGAACTGGGGGAGCTGGGAATGGCTTCAGGAGTAGCTGAGGGAGCTGGGAGGGGGATCAGGGGGAAGGAGGAGGAGTTCCAGTGGGAACTGGGGGGACTGGGAGTGGTTCAGAGGGAACTGGGGGGAGTGGGAAGGGGTTTAGGGAGAACTTGGAGGATTGGGAGGGGGTTCAGAGAATGAGGGGACTGGGAAGGGGCTCGGGAGGAGCTGGGGGGCACTGGGAGGGGGTTCAGAAGGAACCGGGGCACTGGGAGGGGTTCCGGTCCCACCTGGAGCAGCCTCCGGTCCGTCTCGCCGGCAGCCAGCGCGTTCTGGAGCTGCAGGAGCCGCTCGTGGAGCAGGGACCCGTCCGGAGCCTCCCCCTTGGAGCCGCCCCCCGGCGGCACCGGGAGCGGCCCCGAGCGGGACTCGGCCTGAGCCAGCTGTGCCCGGAACGGTAACAGAGAGTGGGCAACGGGGGGGACTGGGATGGGGTTCGGGGGGAACTGGGGGGACTGGGATGGGGCTCGGGGGGAACTGGGACGGGGCTCAGGGGGAACTCAGAGGAATTGGGAAGGGTTTCAGGGAGAGATGGGAGACTGAGAGGGGTTTTGGGGGAACAACTTGGGACAACTGGGATGGGATCCAGGGGGAACTCGGGGGAACTGGGAGTGGGTTCAGGGAGAACCGGGAAGGTGTTCGGTAGGAACTGTGGAAAACACAAGGTGTTCGGGGGAACTGGAGTGGGTTCAGTGGGAGCTGTGGGACTGTGGGAACTGGAGTGGGTTCAGTGGGAGCTGTGGGACTGTGGGAACTGGAGTGGGTTCAGTGGGAGCTGTGGGACCGGGAAGCGCTTCAGGAGGCGCTGGGAGGGCGCTCAGGGGGGAACTGTGGGGCTGGATCCATGGAAAGCCAGTTCAGCCCCTGGAATCCGGCGGGAGCGGTGCCGGTACCTGCGTGCGGAGCTGCTCCGCTCGCTCCCGCGCCTCCCGCGCCTCCGCGTCCCGCTCGGCCAGCGCCCGCCGGGCCCGGCCCAGCTCCGCCTCCAGCGCCCGCCGCTGCAGCTCCAGCCGGGCGCTCCGGCTCTCGCACACCTCCAGCCTCTGCCGGGCCTCCTCCAGCTCGCCCAGCTTCTCCTGGAGCCGCCGGAACGCGGGCGTGGAGCGGGGCTGTGCCGGGGACACCGCCGTGCCCACCTGGACTGCCCCACGCTCCCACCCGGGCGGCCCGACACTCCCCACGGGGCTGCCCGGCATTCCCACCTGGACTGCCCGGCATTCCCACCCCACGGGGCTGCCCGGCATTCCCACCTGGACTATCCCACATTCCCTCCTGGACTGCCCGGCATTCCCACCCCACGGGGCTGCCCGGCATTCCCACCTGGACTGCCCGGCATCCCCACCCCACGGGGCTGCCCGGCATTCCCACCTGGACTATCCCACATTCCCTCCTGGACTGCTCAGCATTCCAACCCCATGGGGCTGCCCGGCATTCCCACCTGGACTCCCCATTCCCTCTTGACCCCCCCGTTCCCCCCGGCCCCGTTCCCTCCTGACTCCCCCATTCCCCCCGGCCTCATTCCCACCTGATCCCCCCGGTTGCCCCCTGGCCCCGTTCCCCCCGACCCCTCCCGTTCCCCCCATACCCCCCATTCCCCCCTGGCCCCTCCATTCCTCCCTGTCCCCGTTCCCCTGTCCCCGTTGCCCCCTGTCCCCGTCCCCCGGCCCCGTTCCCACCTGTCCCGCCCGCCGCTCCCTCTCCAGGGCGCTCAGGCGCTGCCGCAGCCCGCGGCATTCCCGCTGCGAGCGCCGCAGGCTCTCGTCCTGCAGCAGCAGCGAGGCGCGGGCCCCGCTCAGCTCCCGCCGCCCTGCGGGGTTCGTGGGGGTGCAAGGCTGTTTTACTGGGGTTTGTGGGGTGCAGAAGGGTTTTACTGGGGTTTTATTGGGCTTTGTGGGGGTGCACTGGGCTTTTACTGGGGTTTGTGGGGGTGCAATGGAGTTTATGGTGGTGCAGAGGGGTTTTACTGGGGTTTTACTGGGGTTTATGGGGGTGCAGAGGGGTTTTACTGGGGTCCGTGGGGTGCTGAGGGGTTTTACTGGGCTTTGTGGGGGTGCAATGCAGTTTATGGGGGTGCAGAGGGGTTTTACTGGGGTTTTACTGGAGTTTGTGCGGGTGCAGAGGGGTTTTACTGGGGTTCTATTTGGGTTCGTGAGGGTGCAGAGGGGTTTACTGGGGTTTGTTGGGGTGCAAGGGGGGTTATACTGGGGTTTTATTGAGCTTTGTGGGGGTGCACTGGGGTTTTACTGGGGTTTGTCGGGGTGCAGAGCAGTTTTATTGGGGTTTTACTGGGGTTTGTGGGGTGCAGAGGGGTTTTACTGGGGTTTGTGGGGGTGCAGAGCAGTTTTATTGGGGTTTTACTGGGGTTTGTGGGGTGCAGAGGGGTTTTACTGGGGTTTGTGGGGGTGCAATGCAGTTGATGGGGTGCAGTGGGGTTTTACTGGGGTTTGTGGGGGTGCAGAGGGGTTTTATTGGGGTTTATGGGGATGGGAGGGGGTGTTACTGGGCTTTGTGTGGTATTACTGGGGATTATGATGTTCCAATGGGGTTTTCCTGGGGTTTATGTGGGTTTATTGCGTTTATGGGAAGTGCAGAGGGGTTTATCAGCGTTTATGGGGGGGTCACTGGGGCTTATTGGGGTTTAGGGGGGATACAGGGGGGCTTTACTGGGGCTTATGGGAATTGCAGAGGGATTTACAGGGTATGGTGGGCGTTACTGGGATTTATGGGGGTTCACTGGGGGTTTTGGGGATGCAGAGTGGTTTATTTGGGTTAATGGGGGATACAGGGGAGTTACTGGGATTGATGGGTTTTTACTGGGGTTTAGGGGGATTCACTGGGGTTTAAAAGGATGCTGCAGGAGTTGACTGGGGTTTACTGGGGCAGCAGGGGGAGTTACTGGGGTTTAAGGGGGATGGATGCACAGGGATTTGACCACTTTCCCTGGGTTTCCAGAGGATCCACTGGGGAGTTTCCCAGCTCTGCTGGGGTTTATGGGGATGCAGAGGGGTTTTACTGGGGTTTATGGGGATGCAGAGGGCCTTTACCCATTTTATTGGGATTTATGGAGTTTGCACAAGGGGGTTCCCAGTTTTACTGGGAATTACCGGGGATCCAGGGAGGTTCCCAGTTTTACTGGGGTTTCTGGGAGATTCGGAGGGGGGGGTTACCCACTTTATTGGGATTTATGGCATTTGCTCAGGGCATTTCCCAGTTTTCCTGGGGTGGTTGTGGGAGGTTTTGCCAGTTTTATTGGGGTTTTGGGGGACAGACTGGGAGGGGTTACTGGGTTTACTGGGGTTTAAGAGGGATGCACAGGGGTTTTACCTCTTTGTTGGGATTTATGGAGGCTGCACAGGGAGTTCACTGGTTTTATGGCAGTTTATGGGGAATTTTTAATGGGTTATTTTTTTATTACTATTTTTTAATGTTTTGGGTTTTTAATTTAATTTTATTGGGATCTCTGCAGTTTGCACAGGGTTTTTTTCAGGTGTTTTATTGGGGTTTACAGGAACTACATGGGGATTTACCAGTTTTACTGGGATTTACATGGGGTGCAGTCAGGTTCTGCCCCACTTTATTGGGATTTATGGAGTTTGCACAGGGGGTTTTACCAGTTTTACTGGGTTTTGTGGAGTTTACCAGTTTAACTGGTATTTACATGGGATGCATAGGGGAGTTTACCAGTTCCAGTGAGATTTATGGGCATCCATGAGGGTTTTACCAGTTTTACTGGGATGTGTGGGGAACGCAGAGAGGGCTTTTACCCATTTTATTGGGGTTAAAAGGCTATATGGACGTTTTTACCGCTTATACTGGTGTTTAAAGGAGATACAGAAGGGTTTTACTGGGATTGATGAGGTTTCCCACCAGGATTTTGGAGGAAATCCCGGGAAGCATCCTCTGCTCTGGGCAGCACCGCCCCCCTCCCTGTGCCTCAGTTTCCCTCCGAGCTCCCGCTCGCTGTGGCGGCTCCAGCAGCCGCCAGACCACCCCGAATCCCGCCGTTCCCAAAAAGCCCCATCACCTTGCTCGCTCTCGTCCAGCAGTTTCTGGAGCCGCTGCGCGCGGGCGCCGGCGCTGTCCCGCTCCGCCTCCGCCTCCGCCAGGCGCCGGCCCAGGCTGCCCAGCTGCCCCCGGAGCTCCTCCTGCCGGGAACAGGGCTGGGAACGGGCCGGGAAGGGCCCTCTGGGGATAACGGGGACGGGAGGGACAGGGGCACGCACCCGCTCCCGCTGCGCGTCCTGCAGCTCCCGCAGGAATTCCCGCAGCGCCGCCCGCAGCGCCTCGGGATCGGCGTCGGGATCCGGGAACGAGCCGGGGCTGCCCGGCCCCTCCGGGCTCCCTCCTGGGGGGGGACAGGCGGGGTGGCATGGGGACACCAGCCCGGGGGGAGGGGACGGAGCAGCGGGGGACACCAGGGAGGCAGGGGGTGGAAAAATGTGGGGATGCAGGGATGGAGTGAAAGGGGCCCCAAGGGTGCAGGGGGTGGAATAATGGGGTTTGGGAGAGCCCTGGGATGCAGGGGATGGAATAATGGGGTTTGGGAGACCCCAGAGATGCAGGGGATGAAGCAATAGGAGACCCCAGAGACGCAGGGGATGGAAAAATGGGGTTTGGGAGAATCCCGGGATGTAGGGAATGGAGCAATGGGAGACCCCCAGAATGTAGGGGATGGAATAACGGAGTTTGGCAGAATCCAGGGATGCAAGGGGTAGAATAATGGGGTTTGGGAGACCCCCAGGATGCAGGGGACGGAATAATGGGGTTTGGGAGAATCCAGGGATGCAGGGGATGGAATAACGGGGTTTGGGAGAGCCCCGGGATGCAGGGGCCGGAGCACTGGTGCGTTGGAGATGCCCAGGGCTGGATCAAGGGGTGACACCTCCCTTCCCCTCAGCCCCCTCCAGTGCTCCCGGGGCCGCTCACCCTTGGCCCTGGCCACGGCCACGGTGCGGCGCAGGGTGGCCTGGAGGCCGCCCAGGCGGGACTCGGTGGCCCTGCGCTGCTCCTCGCCGCGGGCCAGCTCCGCCTCCAGCCCCTGCGCCCGGCCCTGCGCCGCGCTCAGCCGCAGCCCCAGCTCGGCCACCTCGGCCCGCGCCGCCTCCACCTTGAGCTGCAGGTTCCGCGCGTCCGCCAGCAGCTTCTTCTCATTGCCCCGCGCCTCCTCCAGGCTGCGGGACAGCTCCTGCTCCCGCCGCCCGAACTCCTGCTCCGCCGCCGCCAGGCGCTGCTGCAGCTGCTGCAGCTGCGGGAGGGCCGGGAACGCGAGATGGGAATGGCGGGTGGGAGGGATGGGAAACCGGGCATGGGAGACGGGAATGGTGGGTGGGAGCGATGCGGAACGGGGGATGGAGCAATGGGGTGATGGGGGACCCCATGGAGACAGGGGATGGAGCAGTGGGGCAATGGGAACACCCAGAGATGCAGGAGATGCAGCATGGGGTCACAGGGAGCCCCAGGGATACAGGGGATGGAGCAATGGGGTCACCCGTTGGGACACAGGATACCACAGTGATGGCGATGATTTGGGACAACAGGCACCAAGCTACGGCCTGAGGGGACAGGGACACCTCCAGACCCACAGGATAGCCAGCTGTGGGGGGCCAGGGACACTTCAGGATGTGGCACACCCACAGGAAGTCTTAGGGACCTTTGGGGACACCCTCACCTCCTTCCTGGCAGCCTCGGTGCTGGCCTCGCTCTCCACCACCTTCTGCCTGAGGCCGGAGGCCTCGCGGCGGCTCCGCTGCTCCCGCTGCTCCTCCAGGGCCACCCGCGCCTGCAGCTCCCCCAGCTCCCGGCCCCGCCGGCTGTTCTCGCTGTCCAGCTCCTTCACCTGCCCGCGAGGGGACAAGCGGTTCGGGGACACCCCGACGGCCGGGGAGGCTCCGTGCCACCCGCTGTCCTCCCCGTCCCGGCTGTCCCTGACCTGGCGGCGCAGCTCCTGCAGCTCCCTGCGGCTCTCCAGGCGGGCGTGCTCCAGTCCCCGCAGCGCCGCCCGCAGCTCCGACACCTCCCGCTCGGCCGCCGCCCGCGCCGCCTCCAGCAGCGCCAGCCGCTGCTCCTTGTCCTCCCCGGAGCGCTTCAGGCTGCGGGCAGCGGGGGCTGGCAGCGCCCGGGGGGGCAGCATGCCCCCGGCCCCAGCCGTGCCCATCCCGGGTGTCCCCCCAGCCCCAAATTTCCATCACCTTGTCCTGAGTGTCCTCCTGACCTGGAGCATCGCCCCATCCCAAACTGAGCACCCCTGTGTCCCAACACCGCCCCCAGCCCAGGCATCGCCCTCCAGGGTGGGGGGATCACCCCTGTAATCCCCAGCTTCTGCTTTCCCGAATCCCGAGCATCTCCCAACGCCTGCATCTCCCAACCCCTGCATCTCCCAGCCTGTCCTTCCATCATTGGAGCATTTCCCAACTCCTGCACCTCCCAATTCGGGCAGCCCATTGTCCCACCCGTCACTCCGACTCCTGCATCTCCCAGCTTGGATATTCCCTTACCCTGAGCATCCCCCCAACCCCGAGCATCCCCTCCAAGGCGCTGCAGCCGCGCCCTGCACCCCCCTGTGAGGCCATCCCGCGTTCCCAACCTGATGCGCTCTCCCTCGGCGCGCCGCAGGGCCGCCCGCAGCTCCTCGTTGGAGCGCTGCAGCGCCTCCTTCTCCCGGGCCGCATCGCCCAGGGCCCTGCTCGCCTCCTGCGCCCGCCGCCGCTCGGTGTCGCGGCCCTCGCGGCTGTCCCGGGCCTCTCGCTGCGCCTCCAGCAGCTCCCGCCGCGCCGCCGCCCGCGCCTCGGTCCCCGCCCGCAGCTGCGCCCGCGCCTCCTCCGCCTGCCCGGAGGGGGAACTCCAGGGATTTGGGGATTTCAGGGGGGCGGGAAGGGGTTTCTGGGGGGCGGCTCACCTCCCGCAGGGCGCCGTCCCGCTGCTTGGCCGCCGCTGTCGCTTGGTCCCGGAGCGTCCTCGCCTCCCGCTCGTGGCTCAGCGCCGCCTCCTCCGCCCGCGCCCGCAGCGAGCGCAGCTCCGCGGCCAAGGCCTGCGGGGCCACGGCACTCTGAGACCCCCCTCCCTCCCCTCGGGGGTCCCGGGGGGCGGCACCACGTGGAGGGGTCCCGGAGAGAGGGGACAATGAGGATGGGGTCCCAGAGACAGGGGGACAGTGGGGATGGGGTCCCGGAAAGAGGGGGGGGCAGTAGGGATGGTGCAGGGATGGGGTGAGGGGGCTCAGGAACCACAGCTGAGCCCCACTGATGCAGGAGATGGGGGGTGAAGTTGGGGGCTGCAAGAAAAGGGGACACTGGGGGGTCTTGCAATGGTGGGGGTGAGGCTCAAGCAGGGGGGTGCAAGGTGGGGGTACCCAGGAATGGGGAGCTGCAGTGGGGGGAGGGGCACAGGGGATATTCAGACAGGAGGAGCTCCAGTGGGGGATGCCCAGGAACTGGGGGGTGACAGGGGGACACCCAAGCACGGGTGGCTGCAGTAGGAGGGGACACTTTGGCAACGGGGGTTGCAATGAGGGGAGACACCTGGGCACGGGGGCTGGAAGTGGGCGCTCTGTGCCACCCTGGGGGGGTTCTGGGAGCCCCCCCAAACCCACCTGCTCCTTCTCCTGGTGGCCGGTGACCTCTCGGCGCCGCTGCTCCAGCTCGGCCGTGGCCTCGTCCAGGCTCCGCTGGAGCCCTGCCAGTGTCCCTGCCAGGGCCACCCGCTCCTCCTCCTGCAGCGCCAGAGCCTGGGGGACATCGGGGCTGGCACAGGGCTGGGGGACAGGGGGCTGGCACAGGGAGAGGGAGGTGGCACAGGGACAGGAGGGTGGCACAGGGCTGGGGGGACATCGGGGCCACCACCTGCTGCTTCTCGCTCTGGCGCTGCTGCCGCGCTGCCGCCAGCTCGGCCACCAGCTCCTCGTGCTCCTGCACCATCCGGCCCCGCTCGGCCTCCAGCTCCTCCTGCCAGCCCCAAAATTACCAGTGAACCCCAAAATTACCAGTGAACCCCAAAAATCATCAGCGAACCCAAAAAGTCCTGCACCCCAAACACAGTTTCCCAACAATCAGTGGGAATGTCAGAAATCAAGGTTGCACCCCAAAAATCACCACCATGACCTCAACAATCAGCATGTGCATAAAAAAACAGCTCTGCACCCCAAAAATCTACATGTCACCCCAAAAATCACCACTGAGCCCCAAAACCCAACATTTCACCCCAAAACTCAACATTTCACCCCAAAAATCAACACTGTGCCCCAACAATCACCCTTAAAACACCCAAAATCACCATCACACCTAAAAAATCACCATCACACCCTAAAAACCTCCACCACAGCACCCCAAAATCCCACCACCGTGCCCCCAAAATCCCTCCCGCACCCAAAATCCCCGGGCCCACCTTCTCACGCTGGAGGTGCTCCAGCTGCTCGCGGTGGGCGTCGCGGGCGCTCTGCAGGGCCGCTGTCACCGCGGCCGCCTCGGCCACCGCCACCGCCTGGCGCCGCTCCCGCAGCTCCTGCGCCCGCTCCCGCTGCGCCACGCCCAGCTCCGCTGGGGGACACGGGGACAGCCTCGGTCATGGGGACAGCCCCAGGCATGGGACACACCCGGTCATGGGGATACCCCAGGCATGGGGACACCCCCAGGCATGGGACACACCCGGTCATGGGGACACCCCAAAGCTAATAGGTACACACCAGTCACTGGGGACACCCCCAGTCATGGGGACACCCTGTCATGGGGACACCCTCCCATCAGCGGGGACACCCCAAGTCATGGAGACACTCCCTGTCAATGGGGGATGGAGCTGAGGATGAGGATGGAGATGGACAGGGATGAGGATGGGGATGATGGATGGGATGAGGATAAAGATGGGGATGGATGGGTGGGAGCTGGGCATGGCCGGGCTGATGGGACACACGGGTGCCTGGGACCCCTCACCCTCCAGCGCTTCCTTGGCTTGGGCCAGTGTCCGGCCTTGGGCCTCCAGCTGCTGATTGCGGGCCTGGAGCTGGGCCAGCTCCTGCTGCAGCTGGAACACACTGCTCTCCAGCCCCTCCTTCTCTGACCTGCGGGACGCCAGGCACGGGGCTGGGCACGGGGCTGGACCCACCCCAGCCCGGCACCCCCCGCCCCAGCACCCACCTGAGGCCGGCACCCCCCGCCCCAGCACCCACCTGAGCCCAGCACCCACCTGAGGCCGGCACCCCCCGCTCCAGCACCCACCTGAGCCCGGCACCCCCCGCCCCAGCACCCACCTGAGCCCAGCACCCACCTGAGCCCGGCACCCCCCGCCCCAGCACCCACCTGAGCCCAGCACCCACCTGAGGCCGGCAGCCTCGCGGTCGCGGTGCTGCTGCTGGCGCTGGGCAGCCGCGAGCTGCACGGCCAGTCCGGCCCCGTCCTGGGCCAGCGCCGCCTGAGTCCGGCCCAGCCGCTCCTGCTCCGCCCGGAGCCGCTCCTGCTCCGTCCGCGCCCGCGCCAGCGCCTCGCCCGCCGCGCTCTGCTCCTGCACAGCCTGCGGCACACCGGGGACCAGTAGTGACAGCCCAGGGACACCAGTTACTGCATGCCCCTTCCCAACCCCTCTCAGTTACCCTTTGCACCTGCCTCACCCCTCCCAGTTACCCCAGACACTCTCCCCACCTCTCCCAGTTGTCCCTGGCACTCTCCCGTTTACCCCTGACACCCTCACAGTGGCCCCATGCCCGCTCCCCACCCACCTCAGGTACACCTGACACCTTCCCCACCCCTCCCAGGTGCCCCCGTGGTGCCCACCTGGCCCAGGCTGTGGCGCAGCCGCTCGTGGAGCCCGCGCAGCTCCCGCAGCTCCTCCCGCAGCCCCCGCCCGTCGTCCCGGGGGTCCGCCCGTGGCCGCTCCAGGCCCCGCCGCTCGCTGCCGGGGCGGGGGCCGCTCTCCAGGCGCGCCCGCAGCAGCGCCAGCTCCCGGCACAGCTCCCGGCTGCGCAGCCGGCCCCGCTCCCGCTCCTGCTCCAGCCGCTCCAGCCGCCGGCCCAGCTCCGCCTTGTCCCGGGCCAGCCCGGCCGCCAGCTCGCTGGTCTTGGCCAGCGCGTCCCGCAGCCGCGACTCCTCCGCCTCCGCCGCCCGCCGGGCCTCCGCCAGCTCCCCGCAGCTGCCCTGGGCCTGCGAGCGGCACCGGCTGGCACTGCGGGCACGGCGGGACGGGGGCAGGGGGAGTGCCTGGGGCAGGGGGACACGGGGGGCACCTGGGGCTCGGGGAGTACCTGGGGCAGGGGGGGCACCTGGGGCTCACCTGAAGCTTGGGGGCACCAGCTAGCACGGGGCAACAGGGGCATGGGGGCACAGGGGGCGACTGGGGCTTGGGGAGTACCCGAGGGTCACCTGGGGCTTGGGGAGTACCTGGGGCATGGGGGTACCCGGGGGTCACCTGGGACTTGGGGAGTACCTGGGGCATGAGGGGCACTTGGGGACACCTGGGGCATGTGGGAGCACCTGTGGAACCGGGCCATGGGGGCAGCTGGAGCACAGGGCTGCACCCACAGCAGGGCTGGCACTCCTGGGGTGCACCTGTACCCACGGGGTTGCACCTGTATCCCTGCCCGGCCCCGCTGTGGGGCGGGTCCAGGTGCCCACCTTGCCCAGGGCCTCTGCCAGCGCCTCCTGCTCGCCCCGGGCCAGCTCCGCCTCCAGCAGTGCCCGGCTCAGCTCCTCCCGCGCCTCCAGCAGCTCCCGCTGTGCCCGCGCCCGCTGCGCCTCCAGCTCCTGCACCTGCTGCTGGCTGGGCAGGGACAGCACAGCTCGCTGTGCCCACCTGTGCACCCATCTGTGCCCACCTGAGCCCCCCAGCACCTACCTATGTCCACCTGTACGCACCAGAGCCCACGTGCACCCACCTACACCCACCCCCAGACCCACCTGTGCTCCTCTGAACCCTCTTGGACACCCCCGCACACCCTGTAACCACCCTGACCCTGAACCCACCTGCACACTCCTGTGCCCTGTACCCACCCGTGCCCCTCGCACCCACCTGTGCTCCCCACGCCCATCCGTGCCCACCCGTGCCCCATGCCCACCTGTGCTCCAGCTGCTGGCGGGCAGCCTGGGCGTCGCGGGCAGCCTGGTCCCAGGAGTCCTGCAGCCCCTCGCTGCGGCGCCGCAGCTGCTCCCGCTCCTGCTGCAGGGCTCCCACCCGCTGCTGCTCCTCCGCCAACGCCGCCTCCGCACAGCACAGCTCCCTACGGACACACGGACGTGGGCACACGGACACATGGACAGGGACACATGGGCACACAGACACACGGACACATGGGCACACAGACACAGGGAGACACGGACACATGGACACACGGACACACAGGCACACAGACACATGGACACATGGGCACACGGACACATGGACACATAGACACATGGACACACAGACACAGGGAGACACAGACACATGGACACACAGACACATGGACACATGGACAGGGACACATGGGCACAGACACACAGACGCATGGACACACAGACACACAGACACAGACACAGGCATGGGCATATGGACGCATGGGCATGGACACACGGACATGGGCACATGGACACAGGCATAGGCACATGGACACGGGCACACGGACACACAGACACACGGACACGGGCATGGGCACACGGACATGGGCATGGGCACACAGACACGGGCACATGGACACACGGACATGGGCACGGGCACACAGACACGGGCACATGGACACAGGCATAGGCACATGGACACATGGACACACAAGCACACAGAAACATGGACACAGGCACACAGGGACAGAGGCACATGGACACATGGGCACAGGGACACACGGACGCACAGGGACAGACAGACAGCTGGGGCGGGGCCGGTACCTGCGCAGCCCCTCGGCCTGGGCCCGCAGCCGGAGCTCCTCCCGCTGGGCCTCCTCCTGAGCCCGCCGGCAGCTCCCAGCCTCAGCTCCCAGCTGCTCCAGCCGCTGCTCCAGCATTCCCAGCTCCCGCCGCAGGCTCCCGGCCACCTCCCGGCCCGCCTCCACCTGGCTCCAGGCCTCCTGGGGGTCAGCCTTCATCAGATCCCATCCTTATCCCCATCTCCATCCCATCCTCCTCCTCCCAGCTCACCTGCAGCTGGAGCTGGCGCCGGCTCAGGGCTGCGTGGACGGCGGCAGCGGCGGCGCTGGCAGAGAGGCTGCGGAGAGGGGACACGGCGGGACACGGAGGGGACACAGGGGGACACGGAGGGGGCACAGCGGGCGTGGGGGCCTCGGGGTCATCTGCCAGCACCGCCTGTTCCCAGGAAAATCCAGGGGAAAGTGAGGCATGGAAGGGAATGAAGTCACTGAAGGGGGAAACCAAGGTGAGAAAGGGGAAATGGAGTTCAGGGAAGGGGAAACTGAGGTGGGAAATGGGAAATCAAGTCAAGGGGGAAAGTGAATAAGGGAAAAGGGAAACTGAGGCAGGGAGGGGAAAACTGAATCAGGGAAAGGGGAAACTGAATGAGGGAATACAAAAATTAATCAAGGAAGGGGACAGTGAGGCAGGGAGGGGACACTGAGGCAGAGAAGGGACACTGAGGCATAGAAGGGACACTGAGGATGGCAGGGGACACTGAGGCAGGGAGAGGCTCCTCCTGGCTGTGGGGGGCCCCGGGGTGTCCCAGCACCTGGGTGATCTCGTGCAGCGTCCGGCGCAGCAGCTCCAGCTCAGAGCGCAGAGCCTGCACCTGCTCCAGCGTCGGCTCCCGGGTGCGCGCGGCCTCCTGCGAGCCCCGGGACGGGATCAGGCTGGGAATGATGGACCTGCATCCCCAAACCCCCCACACCCTGCACCCACCAGCTCCCGCAGCTGCAGGGTCAGCGTTTCCACCGCCCGCTCCTTCTCCTCGTCCTCGCTCTGGCGCCGCTCCAGGGCCGCCGTCAGCTCCTCCAGCCTGCCCGGGACACGGCCAGCATCCAACATCCAGCACCCAGCACCCAACATCCAGCACCCAACATCCAACATCCAACATCCAGCACCCAGCATCCAACATCCAGCACCCAACATCCAGCATCCAACATCCAGCACCCAGCATCCAACATCCAGCACCCAGCATCCAACATCCAGCACCCAACATCCAGCATCCAACATCCAGCACCCAGCATCCAGCATCCAACATCCAGCATCCAACATCCAGCATCCAACATCCAGCATCCAACATCCAGCACCCAGCACCCAACATCCAGCATCCAACATCCAGCACCCAGCATCCAACATCCAGCATCCAGCACCCAACATCCAGCATCCAACATCCAACATCCAGCACCCAACATCCAGCATCCAACATCCAACATCCAGCACCCAGCATCCAACATCCAGCACCCAGCATCCAACATCCAGCATCCAACATCCAGCACCCAGCATCCAACATCCAGCATCCAACATCCAACATCCAGCACCCAGCATCCAACATCCAACATCCAGCATCCAACATCCAACATCCAGCACCCAGCATCCAACATCCAGCATCCAACATCCAGCACCCAGCACCCAACATCCAGCACCCAGCATCCAACATCCAGCACCCAACATCCAGCATCCAACATCCAGCACCCAGCATCCAACATCCAGCACCCAGCACCCAACATCCAGCACCCAGCATCCAACATCCAGCATCCAGCACCCAACATCCAGCATCCAACATCCAACATCCAACATCCAGCACCCAGCATCCAACATCCAGCATCCAACATCCAACATCCAGCACCCAGCATCCAACATCCAGCATCCAACATCCAACATCCAGCACCCAGCATCCAACATCCAGCACCCAGCATCCAACATCCAGCACCCAACATCCAGCACCCAACATCCAGCACCCAGCATCCAGCATCCAACATCCAGCACCCAGCATCCAACATCCAGCACCCAGCATCCAACATCCAGCACCCAACATCCAGCATCCAACATCCAGCACCCAGCATCCAGCATCCAACATCCAGCACCCAGCATCCAACATCCAGCATCCAACATCCAGCACCCAGCACCCAACATCCAGCATCCAACATCCAGCACCCAGCATCCAACATCCAGCATCCAACATCCAGCACCCAACATCCAGCATCCAACATCCAGCACCCAGCACCCAACATCCAGCATCCAACATCCAGCACCCAGCATCCAACATCCAGCACCCAGCATCCAACATCCAGCATCCAGCACCCAACATCCAGCATCCAACATCCAGCATCCAGCACCCAACATCCAGCATCCAACATCCAACATCCAGCACCCAGCATCCAACATCCAACATCCAGCATCCAACATCCAGCATCCAGCACCCAGCACCCAACATCCAACATCCAGCATCCAACATCCAGCATCCAGCACCCAACATCCAGCATCCAACATCCAACATCCAGCATCCAACATCCAACATCCAGCACCCAACATCCAGCACCCAGCATCCAACATCCAGCACCCAGCACCCAACATCCAGCACCCAGCACCCAACATCCAGCATCCAGCACCCAGCATCCAACATCCAGCATCCAGCATCCAACATCCAGCACCCAGCATCCAACATCCAGCACCCAACATCCAGCACCCAGCATCCAACATCCAGCACCCAACATCCAGCACCCAGCATCCAACATCCAGCACCCAGCATCCAACATCCAGCACCCAACATCCAGCACCCAGCATCCAACATCCAGCACCCAACATCCAGCACCCAGCATCCAACATCCAGCACCCAACATCCAGCACCCAGCATCCAACATCCAGCATCCAGCACCCAACATCCAGCATCCAACATCCAGCATCCAGCACCCAACATCCAGCATCCAACATCCAACATCCAGCACCCAGCATCCAACATCCAGCACCCAGCATCCAACATCCAGCATCCAACATCCAACATCCAGCACCCAGCATCCAACATCCAACATCCAGCATCCAAAATCCAGCATCCAAAATCCAGCATCCAAAATCCAGCACCCAACATCCAGCATCCAAAATCCAGCACCCAACATCCAGCACCCAACATCCAGCATCCAAAATCCAGCATCCAAAATCCAGCATCCAACATCTAACATGGATGCCTCCTGCTGCCTTCCCATCTGTGCCACAGCCCCAAAACCTTCCCCATGAAACATCCCCCATGGGGCCATGGGGGTGCATCCTCCCCATCCTGGCAGTCCTGCACCCCTCCTGGCGCTCCTGCACCCCATCCCTCTGTCTCACTCCCTCCCCATTCTGTGCCACGTCCCCTGCAGTTCCTCTCCTCCCCCTCGCCCACCGCGGTGCCCCCCAGCCCGCTGTACCT